>NW_015170334.1:108335-108471 GCF_001447785.1 Gekko japonicus | reverse complement strand
TAGAGTTTATAAATGCATTTGTACTGGAGCAATTTTGAGAGGCAGAAATATTAACTTAGGCGTGCCAATTTCTATTGGATTAATAAATGATTATAACTTACAAATGAAGTAGAAGCAGAATAGAAATGGCAACTTG
>NW_015170334.1:79700-108232 GCF_001447785.1 Gekko japonicus | reverse complement strand
GTATTGAAGGATGATAGGGAAATGGCTGAGAAGCTGAATGCATTTTTTCCCTCTGTCTTCACTGTGGAAGACGAGAAGTGCTTGCCCACTCCAGAACCGCTGATTTTGGAAGGGGTGTTGAAAGACCTGAGTCAGATTGAGGTGACAAGAGAGGAAGTCCTATGACTGATAGACAACTTAAAAACTGATAAATTACCAGGCCTGGATGGCATACATCCGAGAGTTCTGAAAGAACTCAAATGGGTGGATGGCATACATCCAAGAGTTCTGAAAGAACTCAAATGTGAACTTGTGGACCCCCTGACAAAAATATGTAATCTTTCATTAAAATCTGCCTCTATTCCTGAGGACTGGAAGATAGCTAATGTCACTCCCATCTTTAAAAAGGGTTCCAGAGGAGATCCGGGAAATTACAGGCCAGTCAGTATGACGTTGATACTGGGTAAGTTGGTGGAAACTGTTATTAAGGAAAGAATTAGTAGGCACATTGATGAACAAAAACTACTGAGGAAGACTCAGCATGGGTTCTGTAAGGGAAGATCTTGTCTCACTAACCTGTTAGTGTTCTTTGAGGGAGTGAACAAACATGTGGACAAGGGGGATCCAATAGATGTTGTTTACCTTGACTTCCAGGAAGCTTTTGATAAAGTTCCTCATCAAAGGACCCTAAGTAAGAGCTCAATAGTCATGGGATAAAAGGACAAGTCCTTTTGTGGATCAAAAACTGGCTAATTAATAGAAAACAGAGAGTGAGTATAAATGGACAATTTTCTCAGTCGAGGGTGGTAAGCAGTGGGGTACCACAGGGATCAGTACTCGGTCCAATGCTTTTTAACTTGTTCATTAATGATTTGGGGTTCGGAGTAAGTAGTGAAGTGGCTAATTTGCAGATGATACGAAGTTGTTCAGGGTGGTGAAAACCAGGGAAGATTGTGAGGCACTCCAAAGGGATCTGTCGAAGATGGGTGTGTGGGCGTCAATGTGGCAAACGGGGTTCGATCTGGCCAAGTGCAAAGTGATGCACATTGGAGCCAAAAATCCTAACTATAAATATACCTTGATGGGGTCCGAACTGGCAGAGACTGACCGATCTTGGAGTTGTAGTAGATAACTCAATGAAAATGTCTAGAGAGTGTGCAACTGCAATAAAAAAGGCCAATACTATGCTGGGGATTATTAGGAAGGGAATTGAAAACAAATCAGTCAGTATCATAATGCCCCTGTATAAATCATTTGGAGTACTGTCTACAGTTCTGGTCACCACACCTCAAAAAGGATATTATAGCATTGGGAAAAGTGCAGAAAACGGCAACTAGAATGATCAAAGGGTTGGAACGCTTATCCTATGAAGAAAGGTTAAAACGCTTCGGCCTCTTTAGCTTGGCGAAATTATGGTTGAGGGGTGACATGATTGAGGTTTATAAGATTATGCATGAGATAGAGCAGGTAGACAAAGAAGAACTCGTGAGCACTCAATGAAATTGCTGGGCAGTTGGGTTAGAACAGATAAAGGGAATTACTTCTGCACCCAAAGAGTGATTAACACATGGAATTCACTGCCACAGGAGGTAGTGGTGGCTATAAGCATGGATTGCTTCAAGAGGGAATTGGATAAACATATGGAGCAGAGGTCCATCAGTGTCTATTAGCCACAACTTATAGATAGGAACTCTCCATCTGGGGGAAGTGATGCACTGTGTTCTTGGTGCTTGGGGCGGGGCAACAGTGGGAATGCTTCTAGTGTCCTGGCCCCACTGCTGGACCTCCTGATGGCACCTGGTATTTTTGGCCACTGTATGACAGAGTGTTGGATTGGATGGGCCATTGGCCTGATCCAACATTGGCTTCTCTTATGTTCTTATGTATCTGGATCACTGTGTTCTGCCCAAATTTGGTGTGATTATCTTTATAAACAGCTGCCAGAGACCCTCATATACAGAACCACACATATTTGTATCCCAAACTAGCAATGTCCTACCAAAAACTAAGCACTTGTGGTAAAATGCCCTCCCCCAAAGCCCAAATATGAAATTATAATGGATTTTTTTCTTCGCTCACATCCCTACCTGGGATCACCATGAATGGCTAGAGTGGCAAGCATAGCACCAAAACAACCCAGAAGATGGTTTCAGGTGGGTAGCCATGTTGCTCTGCAGTAGAAGAGTTAGATTTGAGTCCAATAGCACCTTTAAGGTTTTTAAAGTGCTATTGGACTCAAATCTAGCAATGCAACCAAATCTCCCACAGAATTTAATAAACCAGGGCTATTTTTGGGCAGGAACGCACAGGAAAGGAGTTCTGGCTGGCTCCTGAGTTGGCCACACCCAGCAGGAACTCGTTAGCATAATAGGCCACACCCAACATCAGAAACTCATTAAGATTGGCTACATTAGGGATGTGTGGCCTAATATGCGAATGAGTTTCTGCTGTTGGGTGTGGCCTGTTATGCTAATGAGTTCCTACTGGGCTTTTTCTACAAAAAAAGCCCTGTTATAAACTAATGTTTACAGTGATGGCATGGTGGGAGAAAAGACAGGCTGAAGACCACATCACATTACCAAACTGTGGAGCACGACTAAGTGAAACCGAGTATCAG
The DNA here is from genome assembly GCF_001447785.1 of Gekko japonicus. Lineage (NCBI taxonomy): Eukaryota > Metazoa > Chordata > Lepidosauria > Squamata > Gekkonidae > Gekko > Gekko japonicus. Next base: position 105,636 of record NW_015170334.1, on the reverse strand, counting down.
AAAACTGAATAGCAAGGGTGTACTATATCCCCATATGTTATAGTTATCCTTTTGACTTACTTGCATTTGCTCAGTTGTTTTAAATGAAAGCCTGAACATTGCTTCATCCTTATGCAGAGGAAACTTTAAAAGTTTCCCCTCCGTCCAGCTTGAATGATACAAGACTGCAGAAGGACTGTAGTGAATGGTGATAATGGAAGCCAGTGAAGCACTGCAAGTAAACTAGTAAGCCATTTTGACAAGGCCTATCTAATACTACAAAGTCACCTTCTGTCCCTAGAATGAGGTGATGGTTCATTATTATTCCATCATTCCAGTCTCAGTTAAGGGATGATGTTAGAGAAGTTATGAGCCCAGAGGACCACAGAACACAATTTTAAAAAGTTTCCTTGAAGTGTAGTGGGTTAGACGCATGAATGAAACCCCGAGACTGATGGAGTGATCAGCATGGTTTACTGGAACACAACATAAGGTAACAAACAACGACCGGCTGGCCAACTATATACAAACCAGGGGACACACCCCTGGGTCCCATTGGCGGGTTTAAATCTCCCACCAAGGTCCCATTGGTCCCCCAATGGAGGGGCCAGGAGCCTCGTCCCTATTGTTACTCTGGATTCAAGCTCAGGAGTGTGCCCTGGCCTCTGGTGGCGGTCAGCGGACACAACATTCATGTTATCTTTTAAAGTAACATTTTATTCCATGACCTTTGGAAGCTGGCAATCCCAGCTGAAGGATCCTGATTGTTCTGCAGGTACATGTCTATAAGCATGGCTAGCTTTACTGAAGTACAAGGAGACAGCCACTTGCAAGGTCAAAATGGATATCACACAATCATTCATAGAACATGGCCTTCATACTTAAGGGCATCTGCAGTTTTAGTGCTAAGCCTGCCTGATTATTGTTTGTCAACAAATATAGTGAAAAGATCATTGCGTGTTCTTTTCAAATCTGTACAGAACGTTCTTAAAATCTCTGATCAGTATTTAATTTAGAACCTACCCATATTACACATACTGCTGTTGATTCAGATTTCCTGGCTTTTTGGCATCTGTTAATGTTTATGTATTTTAACAGATGTGTTTATGTACTTGGGATAAAAGGAATTTAATTAAGACTATAATCTGTGTTTATGTCTTTGGGAAAGGAATATAATAAAGTGTTGCAATTTGAAAAATGGATGCGGTTCTGGTGGGAATTCTGGGGGAGACATATTTAGTAATCGTAATAGAAATCTGTCAGAACTTAGTTGAGACGTCATACTTTCTCACACTTTTGCTCTGCGATTCACTTCTTCCTCTTACAGCTTATACATACATTTTAGTGACACATTCAGTTAAATCTTATTTGCAACGTCAGCTCTTTGGTTCAGTTAAAATTACATAATGCACAGCATTGAGCACCTTTTAAACTTTTTTCCAGTAACCAAAAAGTAATGGCAGATCTGCAAAAGAGCTCAACATGCAATCTACAAACAGATGCTCTTACTTCATTACAGGGATCTTGTTAACACTCGACATTTGGATAGCACATTTTCCAATGCAAGCTCAAACCCCCCTCATATAAAAATTTGGAACCTTTGATCACTAAACAGTGTCATGTGGTCTGAAACAACATGCATTAATGTTCTTTAACTTTTCCAGACAATTTTCAGCTAGTAGTTAAACAAGGTTCAAACACTGGCTGAGGGATGATGGTACATCACCAGTATCTCAGCTTCAGTTTCTTGCTACAAAAATCTTCTGCACTCCCATATGACCAATGTGACAGCAGAACTGCCATGTTGTAGGTTAGAAGGAAAATAGTAAAGCGAACAATGACATACTTTAAAAAAACTGAATTCCATCACACACAGCACATTGAGGTTTGGGGACTGCATCCTCAGCTGGTAAATGATGTATCCCTAGTGAGATCACTGAAGAAGCTACATGATTCAAAAAGACAGGCCTGTGGGTTTTCTGGATCGTGTGTTGGCATTCTTCATGGGTAATCAATATTTTTTATTAGTAGCAGAATGTGCCAGTCACAGTTCAGTGGAAAATTTTGTGTTTTGTATTTCCAAGGCCCTATATTATATCTCTAGTATCTACAGTTACAGGGTGTCAAGTAGCAAATCTGGGGGGGGGAGAACCTTTGCCTGAGAATTTGGAGGACTGAATGCTTCTGGATGATATCATCTATTAACCTGATTCAAAGTAAGACAGCATCTTATAATGTGACTGGACTGGGGGAGGTCATCACAACCAAGTACCCTCTGTTTGACTGGATGCCTTGTTGTTGTTGTTTTTCTCATTCCTGTGGGGAACAATCCATCATGAGCACGAAGTATGATTTCTGCATTCCAGGAGACACATTCCTAATATAGTAAGAATGATAACATGCAAAATCTGATTTGTACTCATGAGATAACAAGCATATGGGTATCAGGACATTTTGGTTGATGCTGATCAACACCGAGGGAGCTCCTCCCCAGCCTACTCAACCTCACAAAGCAATAACAGGTGGGCCTAAGAACAGCCCTTTATGCATAGATGTTTCTGAGTGCTTTTATTTATTTATTTATTTATCTATTTATTTATTTATTTATCAAATTTATACCCCACCCTCCCCGCAGAGCAGGCTCAGGGCGGCTTCCATACAAACATAAATACAACTTAAAATCATACAATTATTTTCAAAAGCTCCAATGTTCTGATAGTCCGCACTATTCCTACCAATCATAGTTATGGTCTAACCAGTCCTGACTCTGTGGCTCAGTGATAGAGCATCTGCTTGGCATGTAGATGGTCCCAGGTTCAATCCCAAGTTGAAAGATCTGGCAGTATGTGACATGAAAGAGCTCTGTTTGAGACCCTGGAGTAAGGGCATGAACTGGGAAAATATGGTTCGGAGTTCATGGATGAACCACAAACCGAACTACAAACCGAATCAGGAGGCTTGTTCATGAACCAAACTGGCTGTGATTCATGGCCCTGCACTGTTGCAGTCCCTTTCAATGGAGTTGGCAGAGAGCCCAAAAACAGCTGAGTGGTGGGGAGCAGCTTGCTCCTGCTGCTCAGCTGTTTTCGGGGCTGCTTTCTGCAGTCTTTTTAAAGTTTGAAGGGGCTGTAGAAGACTGCCCCCAAAATAGCTGCATGGTGGGGAGACGCTCCCCGCCATGCACCTGTTTCAGGCTGTCTTGTGCAGTCCCTTTAAACTTTAAAGGGACCACTGAAAACAGCCCAAAAAACAGCCGCATGGCAGGGAGGCTCCCCCGTCACTCAGCTGCCAGTCTGAGTACACAATACTTACTTTGATGGACTAAATCTCTAAGAAGGAGGCTTTATCTGTTCATGTATGTGTTCATGTGTTCATGAGCCCAGGCCTATTTAAACTGGTACCCAATCTTAAATAACAATATGGAACAGGCAAAAAAAGCCCCTTTCCAGTCTAGGAAGGAAGCCCCCAAACATCCCTGCACTCCTTCACAAGGCAGCTACAGCCATGTTATTCTATAGGCATAGTGCAAGCGAACTCATGGTAAAAGCCTAGAGCAATGAGGCATAAGCAGCTTAATCAACCACTCCAAATACCCCTGTATAATTGGCTAGGCTACATACAAAACAGTGGCCCTGTCTCCATCCAATAGGAGCTTCTTTCTCTATTCAAAACCACAGTAAACACAGAGATATCCACCTGATTGAAGAGCAGGGGACAAAGATTTCCAGAGGACAAGATTCTTCTCAGCAGTGAAGCTTCTGATAAAAACTAGCCAGCCTGTATTTTTGAATGAAGTTTGATTTTTATAAGACCAGTTTAATAAAGTCACTGAGTGAGAAAAGAAAATTCATCTCCTTATTGCTCAGGCTTCTTAGTCCCTGATAAGGAAAGACCCAGTTTAAAATGCATCAGGACTTGTCATTTTCTATTAAAGAATGTTGACTTTTTGTCCTTTCTAATAATGTGGTTTTATCCTTTAAACTCATTTAATGCTCGTGGCACATGAGGAAAGTGGTCATTCCAACTGGTCTCCAAACACCAGGCATTTCCTCTACAAGTTTTGCCAGTTTAACTGTCATAGCTTTTAATGGGAGGCCCCCAACATCCTGACAGAACACCTACATATTGAAAGTGTAACTATACCCCAATATATTTATTACAGAAACAGTTCGTCTTCTTGTCTTATGTACCACTTGCATATGAATAATTACAGAGTATAAGGCTGAGTTCTAGGGTCAATTATTTAAGCAAGGTGGTAACACACATCGTATAAACATTTCAGTCTCTCAGTCAGCACAACAGAAAACAGGTTGTATCATGCTGTCAGTATATGTCCATGGATAAGGCATGGATAAGACATGCATGTCTTAAGCACTGGAGACACAGAGAAAGTAATCAGCTAAGAGAAGCAAGTGCTAAGGATCACATTTGGGGCAACAATTAATTAAATGAACGGAGATGACACATTAATGCAATGCAACCTAATGAGATTTTTTTGTCAAAGGAAGAAGCTGGTATGGCTGGAAATTCTGACAGATATGATTAATAAAAATCACCTACACTTCACAACCAAATCTCAGTATCATCATAGGATATATACTGGCAAGCAATGGAGAAATCAGCCTGGGTTAGAATAGCAACAAGATATGATTTAGGTATTTTCATGTTTTTAAACTGCAACAGGAACAGTCCGGGAAAACAATTCAGAGAAAAACACACACACACAGTCACCAGTTTTCAAAACAGCTTAATTCATGTTCCAGGAAAGGTGTCAGGATCTCTCTTTAAACCTATCCTGCAGTCATATTGTACACATCCAGTGTTGACGTGTTCAAGTAAATGCCAAATTATGGCTACTGCTGGCTGAAAAGGCAACTTGTGCATCAACAAAGAAAACAAAATGAAATTCTCTAAGGTAACAGTAAGATCAGTATTTCCTCATTGCTCCATGAATAATTCCACCAGCTATTATGCTCAATTTTTTTTTCACCCTTTGCTTTCACAAAGCGCTTGAAGTCAGCCTGCTGGGTTAATTAGCTTACTTGCTGCTTTTTGGAAATGAGCCCCTTCAAGCACAGGCTCCAAAAATCAATACAGCTTAGAAACATGATCAAGAGTGCTGATAAGGCCACAACCCGCTCCCTTCAAGTCTCAGCAGACTGCGCCCTGCCCTTCAATTGCTTGAGCCTGTCATCACCCAGGGGTTCTCTTGCTATTACCCTCCACGCTCATGTCAGAATGACTTAAGCTGTGTCTTTGTTTTAAACTTTTTTTTTTAACATAACCTTAAAACATGGTCTCATTTCATCACGGGCAAATAAAATCCATCTTCCAGCTGTGTGAATGGATGATTATCTTGTCCTCTTGGCAGGCACAACCACTGCAAGTGGGGTTTTGTTTTGTTCTGCGCATGAGATACACCCTGAAGGGACATGTGCTGCTCCTTCTAGATGATGACATCTGATACGTGTCTCTACACTAGGGTCCAGCCAAAACTTGTGCATTTTTTAAAGAATATCCCTCCATTTCAAGGTTTTCTTCTTTACCCAGTTACCCCAGGATGAAGAGCAAGACATCCATTAGCCTTTTTGGCTTCTTTGCTGAACCCAGAATATAACCCTAATGCTAGAAACCGACAAAAAGAAGAAGCTCTTATTTCCAAGTGGGTCAGTTTAGCATTGCTTTGCACATGTACTACACAAAAAACTACTAGGAATCTCAGTGAATAATGTGAAGCATAACAGGGCTATATTTTATTCATATTCTGGAAAAAAAAATGTCATTCAGAATCTTTCAGACACAAAGCTTATGGAGATTCCAAGGAAGAGAAGTCACCTTTTGATTGATACTAGCAATATCATATCCTCTCTGCATGAAATTCAAAGTACAAGATAATGGGCAATGAGTCCAAAGAATAATGGAAGGCACCCCTGGTTAAGCTGGCTTGCTTTCAATAAAACATGTAAGAAAGAAGCAAACAGTCCAGGTGTGAGTCAAAAATCTCACTTTCTTTGTAGTTGCATGCCAATAATCTCTTCAAACTTCTTAAAAACTCCCATTATGTGCTTGATCCTGAGTTAGCGGCTCTCTGGAGACAGAGACATTCATAAGTATGTAATCTGAGAGTATTTACTTTGAAAAGGTCCTTAAACCTTCAGAGCTGCATCTATGAAATCCCTCAAAGTTGCCATATATTGATGCTATTGAGCCAAAAGAAAACTATTTGTAAACTCAATTCATAGAGACAATGCTAATAACTTATGAGTACACAACAAAAAGCAAGAGATAAACAACTGTTCCATTAATACTCACTTCTCAAGTAAACAACTGTTCCATTAATACTCACTTCTCAAGTAAAAAAAAAAAGCAATACTTACTCACCTTCTATTCAACATACTGAATTCTTGACTGGTTGATTTTCATTGTTTCTTTCCTTTGAAGTTCATAGCATGTTCTGGTGTGTACGTATGAATCTCATATATTTATGAGTTATGGTTTAAGGTCATGTGTTTATAGGTCCAAACAATTTGATTATGATTGCAGCATTTCCATAGAAGAAATTTTTAAAGTAATATTAAAATGTTAAACAAAAATTTAATATAATATTTTGAAATGTAAAAAAGTGTACAAGGTTACTTTCCCTTATTTTTAAAATGTATACTATATTTGATATAAATGTAGCTCCAATTATTGTGTTTTGCTTCCTATAAATAAATGAAGCCTTAACTTCCTGTCTGGGTTACAAGCAGGAGCTCTAACCAGAGCTGAAGATGGAGGCAGCAACATTAGAGACAGGAGCTAATGTGAGGCCTGCCAAGGAGCAAAAGCAAGACATCACTGAAAAGACAGCCAAGCTGATGAGCCAGCCCGAATGACCGTGATGCACCAAGGCAGGAAGATGCCAGAACTTGTCCAACTGGGTAGCTGGTGACGGTGGGACTACCAGAGCATTTAGATGTCTGCACTAGGAGCAAAACACCAAAATGCATTGGGGAAATGCAGCTTCATCAGAAGAGCATTGGAGATACAGCTCATGGTCCCAAAAATCTTATGAGATGGGCAGGACCAGGACTAAGAGAAATCTGCCAGCTAATACCAGATAGACAACGGCTGACAAGGAGTCAAGGCTCCATAGTAAGAAGCTGGAGTGAGCCTGATAATGAAGCCAAAGCAGGTGAGAAAACAGCCAAGGAACAAATGGAACCATGGTTGGAAACTAGTCCACTGCAGCTGACACTGCAGGCAGTGTGTCTTTACATATCCAGAGCAGTTATTTGGGGGGGGGGGAGAAGGAGAGGAAGAAAGAGGAGTAGGAGTTGGATTTATACCCCGCCCTTCACTCAGAGCACCTTACAATCACCTTCCCTTCCTCTCCCCACAAGAGATACCCTTTGAGGTAGATGGGGCTGAGAGAGCTCTGGGAGAACTGCTCTTGAGAGAACAGCTCTGAGAGAACTGTGACTTACCCGAGGTCACCCAGCTGGCTGCATATGGAGGAGTGTGGAATCAAACCCGGTTCTCCAGATTAGAGTCCGCCGCTCTTAACCACTACACCAAACTGTGGAAGCTTCCTCCCCTTCCCCTTCCGCATCCCAACTCCCTGTTGCTGCTCCTGCCTTGAGTACGTCCCTCCATAGCCCCTCCCAGCCCAGCACCGGAAATCAGCTGTGCCCCAATCTTCTCCAGTCCTGGGCCACAGTTTGAAAATATTTCTGCACCCTCCCCAGTGACCCCTGTGTGGCAGAGTGCCAGGTGTGCCACACCCATGTCTGGAGTTGTGCAAACCCACCCCAACACTTGTCCTCTTCTGTCCTCTGCAGGAACCTGCAAAGACGCACCCCAGTATGTTGCCACTGGAGGAAAGAGTGGCAGCCAGCAGGAGGAAGAGTGCCACTCCCTCTCAGCAGGGAGAAACAGGGGAGAGCAGGAGGCCCCTTCGAGAAAGGCTCCTTGCACTCAAGGTGAGTCACCCTCCAAGAGGTCAAAAACTAAGTGGAGGACCCGGGAAGCAGTCACTTGCCTTGTCATCAGCGAGATGATTACTGTGGATGGCCAACCCTTCTCCCTCATGGAGGACACAGCCTTTCGCCGGCTGCAGTGGTGATGGTCAAGACTGAGGTCTTCAGAGCACAAGACAGAACAGTACACTTCATGGAAGACCTCTGGAGCAGCTAGCAGGACTGTTGGGGCACGGCTCAGGCCCCAGGATGGGACAGTCCCACTACCAGACTACGAAGTGGCTCTGCTTCATTTGCAGGGGATGTATGCAGACCACTTGGCACAAAACGTCGCTTGAAGTGACTGAATAAGCATTCTCTATTGGACTAATACCACTTCTGCTCTCATGACAGCAAGGCAAGAAATGTCTTTACTCCTCCCTCAATATGAAGGGTGAAAGCAGTAAATATCCGGCTGAATTCCTTTGCTAATGGTTCCCTCTCTCAGCCCTAATAAGAGATAAGCTGTTAACTGTAATTAGCCTCTTCCTCTTCACTCAAGAAGCATAAAAGTTTGCTGAAGAATGGTAGAATAATTAGGAAAAGTGCTTAGACAAACTAACTACCACTACAGATATCGCTATAGGTGTTTAATGATTAGATATCCTCTCCCCGCAACCCCCTCCCCCAAGTTCAGAGGAATTCCTTGTCACAACCTGGTCTCTAGCTTGCAATCTGCATACGAATAGTGCGACCTGTTTAAATATATGTTGTTTCTTTAATATAACAATATATTTAATAATGTATTGTATATTTATAAAGTCGTGATCTGTTTTGTGATCCACCCTGAGCCCACTTGCAGGGAGTGCGGAATATAAACTGAAAGAAACAAAAAAATAAAACTAAGGAGAATGGAATTTTACAGACAATAAGTGCTTTACATGTTCAGCGGCAACTGTGTTTGGCAGATCTATGAAAAGGAAGTGCTGTGTTGCTTAAAGGCCCCAACTTCCAGCCCCCTGGTCCATGCATCTGGTGAGCCATACTTGTTCATGCATGCATCCCCTCAACAGATGGCCAGTGCAGTTGGCTCTGGCAGCTCTTGGGAAAAGGCAGGGGGATTGAATCCAGGACCCATCCCCCCCCCAGACTCCCTCCGCCCAACTGATGGGTGTTGTTGTCCAACAGGACTGTGGATCATCTGTTTGGCAAAAACGGGCATTACGATCACAGCATGTGCAGCCCTCTGCTGCCCGTGAAGGCCTTTGGCTGGCGCCCATAGCTATAATAAGAAGTTACTTAACAAGTTGATGAGGGTCTCTAAATATTAAACATGCTTTATGATGAGATATTTCACCAGATGCACTGCAGCTCTAAGCATTAAATATTTAAAAAGCTGCCTTTCATAGCAGTGGAATGTCTACATTTTAACTCTTCGCAAGGTTTTCTATTTTCCCCAAGCAAACCGTACAAGAATACAGTGGACTGTTAAAGACTGTGAATGACATGTTGTTAAGACTTACAATCTCTGCTTGCTAGAATGGTTATGAATAGGGCCAATGAAGACACATCTAATAAGATGAGTGATGACGTTTTGCTGAACAGGTTGTAGGTAGAATCGAGGGACAAAAGAAAAATCTTTTTGCAAAAGTTTGTAAGATGGGCTAACACTGACAGCAATCACCATTTGTTCCTACAGACAAAAAAAAATAACGAGCTTATAAATAATAAACTCAGCAAAGCCAGATCTTGTTTTTTTTCCATTTTGTCTCAGCTAATCTACATACAGTCTCCTTGAACATGAGCTCTGATTGTTGATGGAAATTTTTGTAGTAAGAATGCTAAAATACCGTGTATGTGAGACACCTTGAATACAAGAAAAGGTTGAAAATGGGGACATTTTTACCTCTCTCATCTTAAAATCACAACATGTCATGGTTAGAGTGTTGAGCTAGGACAGGGAGATCCCCACTCTGCTATGAGCCTTGCCTGGTCCAGGGACCCTCTCTCGACCAAGTCTACTTATCAGGGCTCTTGTGAGGATAAAATGAAGATGGAGGGCACCATGGATGCCACCCTGAGATCCTCGGAGGCAGGGGTGGATAAAAACATGAGAGGTTTGAATCCCCACTCTGCCATGGAAGCTTGCGGGGTGACCTTGGGCCAGTCACTCTCTCTTAGCCCAACCTACCTCACAGAGTTGTTGTGATGATAAAATGAAGGAGAGAATGATGCTGTGAGGTGCTTTGGGTCCCCACCGGGGAGAAAAATGGAGTATAACTATCCAAATAAAATAAAATAAAACCATTTGGGTATCAGCTAATGAATACATTGCTATAAATAAATATGCATAATATTCGCATTTAATTTAGGTGCCACAAACATTGCTTGAGCATAGAGACTGAAGCAGGCTGACAGGTTTCAGGTACGATCTTGAAAGTCAAAACTAGCACCTTGAATTGTTTGTTGTCTGGCACAGAAAGATGGTGGGACACAAGCAAAACAACATCTTACCCTTTGCCCATTTTTATCATACTTAATCAAGCAACGGTTTTGAAAGCCCTATTCTACTTTTAGCACATAAACGGGTGGACAACCCCAAGGCAAGCTCCTTTGCCCCACTCAATCACCTGTGGAGGGCTGATTCAGAGACCTGCAATGGCTGATCCAGTTTACTGGACTCTGAATCTCATCCTGGGGAGAAAGGTGGGGTATAAATTGTGTATTAACTGTTTATTGTATTTTAACATTTTATATTGTTCATTGTTATTACCTGGCATTATGCACTGTTAGCCGCCCTGAGCCTTCGGGGAGGGCGGGATAGAAATCCAAATAAAAATAAATAAATAAGCTAAACAAAACAAACATTCAGGTATATTTTCAGCACCACTTTTCTGCCTCCCACTCTACTTTTTCTTAGGCACTTGATTAGTTGTGTTGTATTGGTCTATTATCAAGACGCTGACACTGAAAAGAAGAAAAAACTAGATCAATATGAACTATTTGAACCAGAAGAAATAAGATTCTCTATCTCTACAACCCCAACTCGAGAGAGAGAGAGAGAGAGAGAGAGAGAGAGAGAGAGAGAGAGAGAGAGAGAGAGATTGTTTTTATGAAGTATGGTGATATGGCAACATTATGCAAGCCCCAACCCCCGCCAAGCTGGCGCTGGTGGGGGAGGTCTAATTTGCCTCCTCGAGAGGCAGAAAGAAGAAGACACCAATAGGGGGCAGAGCCAGCCTATTTAGGCCTGGCTCCTGCCCCCTACCTCACAGTCCTTTGGCGTGCTCGGGGAAGAGAGCACGTCGGGCTGTATCTCCTTTGGCCGCACAGCGGCGCAAGGCCAGGTGCGGCGCTGGCAGCCTGGCGGCCGCGCCAACTCCACAAACATTGCGGCTGCGCTGGCGGCCTGAGGTTGGCGGCTGCACCAGCGGCGCGCTCCCGGGGCCACACAGCGGTGCAAGGCCCAGTGCGGCGGCGGCCTGGCGGCTGTGCCTGCTTCCGCACTGGCAGACTGAGGTTGGCGGCTGCACCGGCAGCCCAGTCCCGGGGCCGCACAGTGGTGCGATGCCAGGTGCGGTGCCGGCGGCCTGGTTCCGGCAGACCTTGTGATGGCCCAGAGGGTGGATTGTCTGGCTGCCAAGGCCCTTGCGGGACAAGCTGAGTCTGACCTTGTGATGAGGAGAGCAAGGTGGCCCGGAGTGCAGATAGTTGGGACAGCTATGCTGCTTTGCCATGATGATACAAGCCGGGGCTGTCCTTGTGATGATAGGAGCAAGGAGGCCTGGAGTGCAGATGGTCTGGTTGGCTATGCTGCTTCGCCATGATGGACAATGCCATAGTGATACGAGCAGGGGCTCTCCTTGTGATGATAGGAGCAAGGAGGCCTGGAGTGCAGATAGTCTGGTGGCTATGCTGCTTGCAGATAGTCTAGTGGCTATGCTGCTTCACCATGAGGGACAATGCCATGGTGATACAAACGGGGGCTGTCCTTGTGATGATAGGAGCAAGGAGTCCCGGAGTGCAAATAGTCTGGTCGGCTATGCTGCTCAGCCAGGTTGGCACAATTTTAGGGACCCCGCTAGGCATAAAGACAACCGGCAGCCTGGTGTGAAGCTGGTCTGCCTGCAATGCTGCAGCGCCAGGTGTGGGGTAGCCTAGAGGGTCCTTGGTGCTTGGCACTGGGATAGATGAAAAGCCAATTGGTAGCTTAAATGCTGGTGGCTTGGGCATCTTTTTGTTGCACCCTGATATACGGGTCAATTTACCTGACCTGTATAGCGGGGAAGGGGTGCATCTTTCTAACAAGGGCAGCCACAATTTTTCTTTTAGATCTGAGGCGAGGGGTCTTAATGGTGCTGGATCGCTTGGTGGGGGCCAAGGCCTAAGCAGAGGCTTGACCTTTGCTGTGGCAGGGTAGCGCGATCAGGATGGAAAGGGTGAGCACCTGGGCATTGTTATAAAGGAACTTAAGGGTCCTCCAGGAACGGCTTTCGGGCCTTTGCGGCTCAAGGCCGGGAAGGGGTGATCTTCCTTGGAACAATCTGGCTCGGCCTACCTTAGCGGGCCTTTGCGGCTTCTGAGGTGGTGGGTCAGGGGTTCTCTTGAACATGCCATGCTGCTGGTCGAAAGCTACCTTCGGTGGTTTGAGATCGGGGCAGGTGCATTGCCCAGAAGGAAATGAAGGCTGTCAGGAGATTGACACCTGTCATATTCCTCAGTACATTTCTGGCAACCCCTCGCCAGTAGTTATTGTAATTAATTAATTAATTAATTAATAAAGTGGCCCTTGTTAAATCCACACTGGTGTCTGTCTCTTTATTCCGACTGAGGGGGCAATGCAAAAGGATAGACTGATGTTGTGAAGTTTGTAGAGCTCAAAAATACATCATGCTTGCCAATGTAGACATTACCTCTCCGTTATAGCAATCTGATTTGAAAAAGGTCAGATGTATCTTTTCACTCTCCCTTTCTCCATTTGGCATCCTGCATGTGCTGAAGAAGGGCACAGTGTTATTACATTGTCTTATGGGATCTGATATCATTCACTTCCATGCTGAGGATTAGGAGCATCTAATAGGTAAGAAATGTATTTCTACCTCCTTCTAGTATTCCTATGAGACCCATCTTGCCTGACTGGAACAAACAACTGGCCTTGTCTAATGTGGCTGAGAAAGGCCGAGTCACAATCTACCTTTAAAGTAAGTGAAAAACAACACACAAGATGAGAAGGCTGTGCAACAAGAGTCAGAAAAAGGGAAATGCTCACGAGGTGACAACATGAGGCTTTGGTCACCTGGGAAATTACTGCATTTGATCTGGCTCAGAAGCAACAAACTTCTTTGTGGTTAGATTCTGTTCTCAAGTTTTGGTTCATAGTTTCTGGAAAGAAAGTACATTTTCAATGGAAAGGGCTACTTCAGACATCATAAGGATACTTACATGTAAATCCCATTGATTTAAGTGGAAGTTAGTTCTGAGTAAACTAGTAGTAAAGGTAAAGGTTCCCTTGCTCGAAAGCCAGTTGAATCCGACTCTAGTAGGGTTGCCAAATCGTTTTTACCTCGCAGCGGGGGGCTCCCGTTCGGCATCCTCAGCACACACTTCCCCTCAAATGGCTGTGGCCCCGCCCCCAGCGTGCCCGGCATCATCACGTCACATCCGGCTGACATGCACGCCGGGGTGGGGTTTCCCCCGAGGCCCGATTCCGCGGCGGCGGAAATCGGGCCTCCAAAGCGGGGGAAAATCCGCCCCCGGGGGGATTTGGCAGCCCTAGACTCTAGGGTTGCGGTGCTCATCTCCGTTTCAAAGCCGAAGAGCCAGCGCTGTCCGAAGAAGTTTCCATGGTCATGTGGCCGGCATGACTAAACACCAAGGCGCACTGAACGCTGTTACCTTCCCACTGAAGTGGTCCCTATTTATCTACTTGCAATTTCTTGATTTCGAACTGCTAGGTTGGCAGGAGCTGAAACTAGAGACGGGTGCTCACTCCGTCTTGCGGCACCCGGGTCTCGAACTGCTGAACTACTGACCTTCCACAACCTGCAGTTCAGCATCTTAACCACTTGAGCCACCGCAGCTCCTAAACTAGTAGTACGACCCAATTAAACAGAAGAACTGAGTCACATAAGCACATGGCTTTAATTAATCAATTACTTGATTAAATCTGCATAAGCTCTTAGTTTGCAGATGATGCATGTATATGCCAAAGCAGGCACTGGAATGAGCTACGTTATGGGGAAGTCTGAGTTTTTTAATGATAAAAAGCAGGCATTGGACATCAATGGAACAGGGATAGTCTTGATGATAAATATATTTCCTCTACCGAGCCAAATAACAGACAGGGGGTAATCATTAAGGAAGATTTCTGTGCCACACTTCCCACAGGCGTGCCCTGCAGCTGCTTTCTAAGATTAAAAAATACATTGGAAGGGCCAATCACAGATCTCCCTTTTAATATAAAGTTCAGTCACAATCAGAGACATTTTCTCCTCTGTGTGAGAGAAAGGGGAACACCACTTCTAAGATGACATCTGCCACCTTCAAAGTTCTTGTATTAAAAATTATTCATGCTCTTTCCTGAAAGCCTTGCACCCAATTAATCAGGGCACCTTTTTATCAGGGCACACTTTAACCCGCATATCTATCCAACTAGCTTACTAAAATCTGCAGTCTTAGAGTCAACATGTTTAGGATAAGGATATAGATTTAATTTAGTGGGCAGTTTTAGTTCTTTTTACGTGTTCACACAATTTGATGGAAAGAGAAGAAGGGGAGGAAATGTGTCTGAAAGACCCTTGATTTCAACACCACAAAATGTCGCTATTTATTTTTATTTTATTTTATTTTTGCGATTTCTATCCCACCCTACCCAGTGGCTCAGGGCGGCTAACAACAGTGTTTAAAACAGTAAAGCAATAAAACAATTTTACATATATACTAAAACTGGTGCTTCAAATCTATACAATCTATACATTATACAAGATACTCAGCAGCTCATATTTGCGACCCATGAATAATAAGCCATGCCACAATTTTGCAGCAATAAATATAAGGTCAGTTAGGATAATTTGGATTTTTATCAACCGCTGTTTCAGTACCTTACAAGTGAGTGCAGTAGTTTAGAAAACTGTAGTCTTCCTTATTCACTATATATGCTAAATTACAGAATGAACATGCATTTGCCATTACAGGATGTAAAGAATGTCATGTTTGATATCAAAAACAGTTATGGCTCTTCTTACAAGATAAAAACTGCTTTCTACACACTTCTGGAAAATGCATATAGACTCATCTGACTCTTCCTCCTTCCTGTAGCCCTCAATGGTGAATGGCATATTGATCTAGAAAATGCCCAGACTCTCAGCAATAGCATTATAGGGGCATTCGGAAAACTACTGGGGAAGGGGGAAAGGAGGGAAAAATCCACCTCTGCAGACTCCTACTGTTTGTGCAAGCTTGTATCCAACCAATTCTCTGTTATTTACTCAGTGTGGTATATTTATTATATATATGTAATGGAACAGTCTGCTCCTCCCCTGGTATCTGTGTGATTTAGTTTGGTCTTATTGGGTAGAGCTCTTCTTTCAGTTTCCAGTTTTGTATGTTAGCTGTAGTTGTTAGTTGTAGGAGTTGTCCCCTTGCAAATAAACAGTTGATGTTTTGAGCCAGCTTCTCTCTGCTGAATGGACCTGAGAATGGGTGCCTGAGTGAGTACTCTAACCTGGGAACCCACAGCCAAAGAAGATATTACATAGAGCACAAGCAGTATGTCCTTACATGAAAAGTAAGCAAGTTTTTGTCCTCTTCTGTGTGAAAAAATCCAGTTTCCCCATATATTTTAAATAGCTTTTGGAAGCCCTGACCTGGAGAGCCCAGGCTAGCCTAATCTTGTCATATCTCGGAAGCCCTGACTAGTATTTGGAGGAGGAACCTCCAAGGAATACCAAGGATGTGACGCAGAGGCAAGCAATGGCAAATCTACCTCTGAAATGTATCTTTCCTTAAAAACAAAGTCTAGCTTGCCACCTAGTGGTGCATGGTGCTAAAAGAGCTAGAACTTCTGTCTGCCAGATAACCTTAGGCTCTCCTGGCTATAAACACTGTCATACAATAATTATTATTAGCTTTTGGAATCTCTTGCCTGTTACCTGTATAGGGACAGAAGCAGTAGTTGAATAATATCAGCATAATCCATTTTAAAAATAATCTTTTCTCAGAATACATTGCTAGAGACAAACCTCTCAAACTATGCTGATCTTTTTCATATGGTCTTCAGAACGATTCAAGAAACTACTCAGTAATGTCCACCACAGCGACTTAGTGATCATACAGTTGCAGACTGCATGTAAGAAACCCATTATTTTTATTTTCACAGATTTCTGTGAAATCTGGATTTCTCTTTAGCTTCTGTTTTCTTTCCTTTTATACATCAGAGTCACTGTACCAACTATTATTGTTGCTTACTTCTTGTCTTCAAATATTTTATTCGCCTTGCTAAAATTTATTGTTACTGACAGTTTTATCCCAATCTGTTGTAAAGTTAGCATTTACTAAGGCCGGGTTCAGACTGGCAGTTTGGCCCGGCAGCCAAACATTTCAGGAGTGTTTCAGTAGCAGATTAAAGGGGCGGGTTCACACAGGCAAATCTTTCAGGAGTCCCCCAGCTGTACTCAAGCCGTCTTGTGCCGCTTCCCTCCTGAGTTTAAAAAGTACCAGGTGAAAGTGGTAGCAAACCATGTGTAGAGCGGGTTGGTTCCGGTTCCCTGAGTGTGAACGCAAACACTGCTAAGGTGGGAACAACCCACAGTCGTTGATAAGAGGTGCTGGCTGTTTCCGCGGAAGGCGCCCATGAGCATAGGTGCATGCAGCGGAGTGCAGAAACAGCCACTAACAGCCCGCCAGGGGTAGGCCAACAGTGCGAACGCTCCCTTGCACTTCCTCCACGGTATCCTCCCGCTTCATTCGCTGCAGTGTGAACGCGACCAAGCCGTTCCGGGTCTGTTCCGGGTCTTCTTTGCCATGACTCCCTAGCGCTTCAAATTGCCAGTATGAACTCGGCCAAAGAATAGACATAGAATGTAATATGAAGTTGGCTTGGTAGCAAGTAGTCTATGGCTCAATGCAGATGTCATACAAATTAGAGTTTAATTAAACTAACCATATAATTATCTGAATATAGGCTACTTTGCTAACTTTGGTTACTTAGGGTATGTCAAACCAGGAATGAATTTGCTTTATTCACCACGGTTAATATTAACAAGTGAGGTCCCCACAAGGAGTTGCAAGAGCATCTCATTTCCCCCCCCCACTATTTCCACTTTCCTTTTCCTGAAAGCCTCCACAGCCTCTCCCCTTCCCATCCACCAGCCAGCCTTCCATCTTCAGCTTTTCCTCCTTCCCTACCTTGGCGGTGTCTCACTGGCTGAGCGGTGCAGAACCTACAGAGAATTGTGATGGGCACATCATTTCCCCCTCTATCCCCATACTATTTTCTCTCTCCTCTTGGCAGCTCCCATATCCTCAACTTTCCTTGCTTCCTTCACTCCTCTGCACCCACCATCCAACCTATATTTAACATGCCCTCCATCTTCAACAATATTTATTTACTAGGAATAAGGCCCGTTGTGGAAATAAATACAATGAGCTCTAGAAAGAGGCTCTGGGAGAGTGCCAAGGCCTTGGGCACTCAGCATCAATGTGCTGTGGTGATCTCACCAGGGTATAATGACACAGAGTCCACCATTTTCTCGAGAGGAACTGATCTCTGCTACCTGAAGAGCAGTTGTAATTTTGAGTGATCTCCAGCCCTCACCTGGAAATTGGCAACAATTGTTACCCAGGAGGGAATGGCTGGTTTGGATGGGGAAGTCTATGGCATTGTACCTGTCTGATGTCCCACCCCGCCTCAAACCTCACCCTCTCCAGGCTCCACCCCTCAAATCTCCATGAATTTCCCAACCTGGAGTTGGCAACTCTATTTCCCTCCCAGCCAAGCATCAACCTGCCATTATCTGCCCCTCTGATGTCAGCTTTCCATCTCCTCCCCCTCCCTCCTGGAGATCAGTTATAATTCTGAGTGATTTCCACCTCTCTTTTGAGATTGGCAACAGTGGTTCCCCAGGAGGGAATGGCTGGTTGGGAGGGCGGAGTCTATGGCATTGTACTTGTCTGAGGTCCCACCCCTCTTCAAACCTCACCCTCTCCAGGTTCCATCCCTCAAATCTCCAGGAATTTCCCACCTGGAGTTGGCAACCCTATCTCCTTCCCAGCCAATAATCAATCTACCGTTATTTCCCCCTCACTCTTCAGCTTTCCATTCCCCCCCACACACACACCTGCAGCCTCTTCCGTGCTCTGAAACCCTGACTGCCACAGAGTCCACCATTTTCTCCAGGGGAACTGATCTTTGCCACCTGGAGAGCAGTTGTAATTCTGAGTGATCTCCAGCCCTCACCTGGTGATTGGCAACAATAGTTTCACAGGAGGAAAAGTAGTCTTTCTCTGCAATGGGGACCAAAGTAGCTTACATCCTTTTCCTCTCCCCCTTTTCACTTGCACAACAACCCTGTGAGGTAGGTAAGGCTGAAAGTCAGTGACTCATCCAAAATCACCAACTAAGCTTCTACAGCAAGAACTTGGATCTAGCAGACCCTGCCCTGAAGCACTGACTGCTACGCCTAGGGCAGCCAACCTCCTGGTGCAGTCAGTAAAGATAAGTAATTTCTGTAGAAAATTTTCTACAGTAAACGTTTTTGCAACTTATTTTTATTGACTCTTCATTATTTTTGTCACGGATGTTGTTTTTGGAATTCCACTTCCTCCCATGATCTCTCATTTTTGGCTTCTAACCTCCAGGTGGAGCCTGAAGATCACCAGGTATCACAACTGAACTCCAGACAACAGATCTCCCCCCCCCCCCGAGAAAATAACTGCTTTGTAAGGGGGGCTTTATGGCATTCTGTTCAGCTGAGGCCTCTCCCCTCCCCAAAGCCTGGCTTCCATGGACTCTACCAGAAAATCTCCAGGAATCTCCCTTCCTAGAGCTGGCAACCCTGGCCGAACTGGCCCCAATGAGTTCCTCACAAAGGCCTGCAACGGGTTTCCTTGCTCTGTCTGAAACGAGCTTGGTTGCCTACCATGGCGAAATGGGCTCCAGTTTACAACTTAGCTGTTTGCCTCCCACCCTCGTCCCGTGGGCGTATCTCACTCCTTAAGTTCGCTGCCTGTCACCACTCATGGAATTGTCACTGCCTTTTTAGAGGGGCAGTGAGACCCCTCTGGCCGATTCTCCCTGTTTGGAGATGGAATCCCCAATCTTTGGGGGTTCCCTGGAAAGTCGGCAACTGAAAGGTTTGCTTCCCTAGGCTACCCCCTCCCTTTAGTACTGTGCAGAGTGGGGGAGACTATGTGGTCAGAGCACAAAACAGATTATTAAAGAATTTATTTAACTATTTACACAGTTATGGAGCCTGGTGAGCCGTGGAACTCCTGCGGTATCAAGTTACCCAGTAGCTGCTGCTGGGCCTAGAGCTGGGACACTTCCCTTAAAGACCAAAACAGTTCTGGAAAAGGCCCTGCTCCTGCTCCCTGCCTCTTAGTGACAGAACCAAGACTTCAGCTGGTAATGGTGTTGTAGTTACCTAGCATTGGCCAGAAAGGGCATTTGTTTCTTAGAGCTACAGGCACTGCTTCTCTTATTTTGTGGGGTTTACCACTACTGCCCCAGTGTATATTTTAAAGATTTCAGATTTATCTGCAATCCTGTGGCTTTTCTCAGGCTTGTAGAAAGATTTGACTTGTCTGTTTATGGCTCCAGACTCTGAATTTAAGTATGCATAGATTTGGCCACACTGAAAATTAGATATATTGATAATAATGTGGTGTATGGACACAGACAGCCTTACTTGCTTCCCAGCTCCATCCTTACAGCTAGAATACCAGATGTGCTTCTGTGATGGAGGCAGTGGAAAGGAGGTAACCAGCATTTAGATCATTTTATGCAAGCTCAATACTGGTCTAACAAACTGATCATAGTTATGATTCCCTCAGATAAGTCTAGGTTTCACTGCTAGGTGTTTCTGTATGATTTTTGAAACTTGTTTGCACCTTGACATATAATCCAAACTTGCCAGAAATCACATTATCTTCTTTCCACCTTTCCAATACAGATCTGATTCCAATTACGTTTATTATTCAATCCCACATAACTTTATGCATGTCATTTAGCATTTTTAATTGCAAGTAGAACTTGGCTAGCAATAAACTCCTTAAAGGTCTAGATGTTTATCTCACACAATAGGTTGCTAATCTTGGTTTTGCTTCTGGCAGTATTTAACATTGGGGTCAATAAATCTTCTTGTTCTTCTCAATGTAAGTCAATATCTCCTTAATATTTCATGGAGTAGCTAAGTGTTGAGCACCAAATTAATTTGCTTCCAGAGGCTGTGGGCAGTGAAAAGAGGTAATACAAATGACCACTGAAAATAATTGTGCTATTCTACCTGTAGATAAACTAAAATGCTAACCTACAGGTAGATACATATTTTCATCCCATTCCAAATATTGTCATGTGGTCACACATTGTAAATATGGAGAAGTACTGCTAACATAGCTACTGTCGACATGAAAAGATGAATAGCACAACAAAGCAACAGTCACTCCATGCTATGATTGCCATAGGCAGCAGTTCTCGAAACTGTTGAGTCCAGAGTTGCTTCACAGAAACTTTCTGTAGCTGAACAGATTTACTTTAGAATATTCAGAACAAATAACATGTGGATTAGGTCTAGAAATTTCAATATAAAGTGTTATTCATTAGTATGAATCACAAGCGAGAATTAAGATTGCTGGGGAAAAGATCAACAACCTCAGATATGCAGACGATACCACTCTAATGGCAGAAAGTGAAGAGGACCTCAAGAGCCTCTTGCTCAGGGTAAAAGAGGAGAGCGCAAAAGTGGGCTTGAAGCTCAACATCAAAAAAACTAAGATCATGGCATCCAGCCCCATCACTCCTTGGCAAATAGAAGGGGAGGTCGTGGAAGTAGTGACAGACTTCACGTTCCTGGGATCCCAGATCACCGCAGACTGTGACAGCAGCCATGAAATTAAAAGATGCCTGCTCCTTGGGAGGAAAGCGATGGCGGACCTAAACAGCATGATAAAAAGTAGAGACATCACCCTGCCAAACAAAAGTCCACATGGTCAAAGCAATGGTATTCCCAGTAGTCATGTATGGCTGCGAGAGTTGGACTATAAGGAAGGCTGAGCGCCGAAGAATAGATTCTTTTGAACTATGGTGCTGGAGAAGACTCTTGAGAGTCCCTTGGACTGCAAGAAGATCTAATCAGCCAATCCTAAAAGAAATCAACCCTGACTGTTCCCTGGAAGGCCAGATAATGAAACTGAAGCTCAAATACTTTGGCCACCAAATGAGAAGGGAGCACTCACTGGAGAAGACCCTGATGCTGGGAAAGATTGAAGGTCAAAGAAGACGGGGGTGAGCGGCTCTCCTTTTGCACCAAGGAACCATCCCTGAGCAGGGTGGGAGGGGGGCTCTTGGTAGTGGGTGATTCGATCCTTAGGCAGGTAGACAGCTGGGTGGCGAACCCGCGTACTGACCGTATGGTGACTTGCCTGCCTGGTGCGAAGGTAGCGGACATTACGCGTGTTTTAGATAGGCTGGTAGATAGTGCTGGGGAGGAGCCAGTGGTCGTGGTGCATGTCGGCACCAACGATGTGGGGAAATGCAGTCGTGAGGTCCTGGAGGAGAAATTTAGGCTGCTGGGCAGGAAACTTAGGTCCAGGACCTCCAAGGTAGCCTTCTCAGAAGTGTTACCTGTTCCACGCGCAGGGCCGGAGAGACAGGCAGAGATCAGGAGTCTCAATGCGTGGATGAGACGATGGTGTAGGGGGGAAGGGTTCAGGTTTGTTAGGCACTGGGATACTTTTTGGAACAAGAGGGAGCTGTACAGGCGAGACGGTCTCCACTTGTCCCGAGAAGGAACCAGGCTGCTGGCACTTAAAATCAAAAAGGTGGCAGAGCAGCTTTTAAACTGAATATTGGGGGAAAGCCGACAGGAGATGAAAAGTCTCTGGTTCGGGTTGGCTCATCTGAGAGAGGTGAGGGGGTACCGGTTGCTTTTCTACAGGGAGGTGGATTGAAATTGTCCACAGAGGCCATGGCTGGTGACATGGACTGCCGGACAACGACTCGAGATAGCAAGAGGAAGGATGCAGGCTTAACTTGTAAGGGAAATTACAGCTGTTTCTATACAAATGCTAGAAGTGTCCGAGGTAAAATCGGGGAGTTGGAGTGCTTGGTGTCGGAGGGAAAAATAGACATTGTGGGTATTTCTGAAACTTGGTGGGATGAGGAAAATCAGTGGGACACAGTGATTCCCGGTTATATATTATATCGGAAGGATAGGGGGGGAAGGGTTGGAGGTGGGGTAGCTCTGTATGTCAGAGAGGGTATAAAGTCTAGAAAGATTGAGAGGCTAAGTGAATTGGATTCGCTTCTGGAAGTTCTATGGGTTGAAATAGGGGGGCCAAAAGGAAACTTAACACTGGGAGTTTGTTATCGCCCACCAGATCAAAAGATAGAGGAGGATTATAAAATGATGAATGCCTTAAAGATAGCAACTAGACAAAAACACTGTGTAATAATAGGTGATTTTAACTACCCACACATTGATTGGGTCAATATGTGTTCTAGTCGGGAAAAAGAGATTGAGTTTCTAGACACTCTAAATGACTGTGCTATGGAGCAGATGGTCACGGAACCTACCAGGGGAGAGGCGATCCTTGATTTGGTCCTAAGTAACACTCAAGACCTGGTGAGAGATGTAAAAGTGATTGCACCGCTTGGAAACAGTGATCATAATGTTGTTGAGTTCATCATTTGTACAAATAGAGAATTGGCCAAAAAGACTCACACAACCATTTTTAACTTTAAAAGGGGTAATTTCTCTGATATGAGGGGACACGTGGGGAGGAAACTGAAAGGAAAAGTAGAAAGGGTCAAAACAATTGGGGAAGCTTGGGATCTATTTAAAACTACGATCCTAGAAGCTCAAAAAATATATATTCCGCAGGTTAGGAAAGGCACAAACAGGTATAGGAAAAAGCCTGCATGGTTAACAAACAGAGTAATGGAGGCTGTAAAAAGTAAAAAGAATTCCTTTAAGCAGTGGAAAGCTAGTCACAGTGAGGCTGATAAAACGGAACACAGGCTATGGCAAATAAAATGCAAGTCTGAGGTCAGGCAGGCAAAAAGGGAATATGAGGAGCATATAGCAAAAAACGTAAAAACCAACAATAAAACTTTCTTCAAATACATTAGAAACAGGAAACCAGCCAGGGAGGCAGTGGGGCCCTTGGACGACCAAGGGGTAAAAGGAGTATTGAAGGATGATAGGGAAATGGCTGAGAAGCTAAATGCATTTTTTGCCTCCGTCTTCACTGTGGAAGATGAGAAGTGCTTGCCCACTCCAGAACCACTGATTTCAGGAGGGGTGTTGGAAGACCTGAGTCAGATTGAGGTGATGAGAGAGGAGGTCCTAAAACTGATAGACAACTTAAAAACTGAAAAATCACCAGGCCCAGATGGCATACATCCGAGAGTTCTGAAAGAACTCAAATGTGAACTTGTAGATCTCCTGACAAAGATATGTAATCTTTCCTTAAAATCTGCCTCCATTCCTGAGGATTGGAAGGTAGCTAATGTCACTCCCATCTTTAAAAAGGGTTCCAGAGGAGATCCGGGAAATTACAGGCCAGTCAGTCTGACGTCGATACCGGGTAAATTGGTGGAAACCATTATTAAGGAAAGAATTAGTAGGCACATAGATGAACAAAACCTATTGAGGCAGACTCAGCACGGTTTCTGTAAGGGAAGATCTTGTCTCACTAACCTGTTAGTGTTCTTTGAGGGGGTGAACAAACATGTGGACAAGGGGGATCCAATAGATATTATTTACCTTGACTTCCAGAAAGCTTTTGATAAAGTTCCTCATCAAAGGCTCCTAAGTAAGCTCAAAAATCATGGGATAGAAGGACAAGTCCTTTTATGGATCAAAAACTGGCTAGTTCATAGAAAACAGAGAGTGAGTGTAGGTGGGCAATTTTCTCAGTGGAGGGTGGTAAGCAGTGGGGTACCGCAGGGATCAGTACTTGGTCCACTGCTTTTTAACTTGTTCATTAATGATTTGGAGATGGGAGTAAGCAGTGAAGTGGCTAAATTTGCGGATGATACAAAGTTGTTCAGGGTGGTGAAAACCAGTGAGGATTGTGAGGCACTCCAAGGGGATCTGTCAAGGATGGGCGAGTGGGCGTCAACATGGCAAATGGGGTTCAATGTGGCCAAGTGCAAGGTGATGCACATTGGAGCCAAAAATCCTAAATATAAATACACATTGATGGGGTCTGAACTGGCAGAGACTGATCAAGAGAGAGATCTTGGAGTTGTAGTGGATAACTCACTGAAAATGTCGAGACAGTGTGTGACTGCAATAAAGAAGGCCAATGCTATGCTGGGGATTATTAGGAAGGGTATTGAAAACAGATCAGCCAATATCATAATGCCCCTATATAAATCAATGGTGAGACCTCATTTGGAATACTGTGTGCAGTTCTGGTCACCACACCTTAAAAAGGATATTATAGCTTTGGAAAAAGTGCAGAAAAGGGCAACTCGAATGATAAAAGGGTTGGAACACTTTCCCTATGAGGAAAGGTTAAAGCGCTTAGGGCTCTTTAGCTTGGAGAAAAGACGACTGAGGGGTGACATGATCGAGGTTTATAAGATTATGCATGGGAAAGAGCAGGTAGAGAAAGAGGTACTTTTCTCCCTTTCTCACAATACAAGAACTCGTGGGCACTCCATGAAACTGCTGAGCTGTCGGGTTAGAACGGATAAAAGGAAGTACTTCTTCACCCAAAGAGTGATTAACACATGGAATTCACTGCCACAGGAAGTGGTGGCGGCTACAAGCATGGACGGCTTCAAAAGGGAATTAGATAAGCATATGGAGCAGAGGTCCATCAGTGGATATTAGCCACAAGGTATAGATAGGGGCTCTGGGGCAAGTGATGCTCTGTCTTCTTGGTGCTTGGGGGGGGTCAACAGTGGGAGGGCTTCTAATGTCCTGGCCCCACTGGTGGACCTCCTGATGGCACTGGTATTTCTGGCCACTGTGTGACACAGACTGTTGGACTGGATGGGCCTTTGGCCTGATCCAACATTGGCGTCTCTTATGTTCTTATGTTCTTAAGGACAGGTGGGTGGTGTGACTGCACAGATGACCACTCGAAGATCACCAGTTACAGGTAAGCAACCTGTTTATCTTCTTCGTGGTCTCTGTGCATCACACCCATGGGAGATTTAAAAGCAGTGGCTCACCTGGAGGTAGGAGCTGTCACAAATTCAATGCTCTGACGACAAAAGGACTAGATGACCAAGGTTCACTCTGTGATGTTCACAAACATCAACAGCGTAGTGCTTGATGAAGGTGTTTGGAGTAGACCATGTCACAGCCCCACAGATCGCTGACAGGGAAGCACCCTTCAAGAAGGCTGCGGATATAGCCACGGATCTTGTGGAGTGTGCTCACACAGGCAAAGGTAACGGGTGCTTAGCACAGTTTAATAGTCTCAACAATCCATTTGGGGAGACGTTGTGTTGAGATCTTTAGCCCTGCGGAGTGACTGGAGTAGGAGACAAATAAATGATTGTCCCTTCTACTTGAACGTGTCCTATTTAGGTAAAAAAGCAGCACTCTCCGAACATCTAGAGTGTGGAGGAGTTACTGTTGTCCATCTTCCGGGTTAGGGAATAAATTAGGCAAATAATGCAGAGTGTGTGGCCTTCATGAGGGGCAAGTTTGCTGCCACAGCCAACACACAGCCCCCTCTTTTGGCCATAAAAGAGTAGAATGGCCCAAAAGAAAAAAGTCTCTCGATGAGGCGAAATAAATTTTACCTCGGGGGGGGGGGGGGGGGGGGGAAGGCCCCGGGGG
>NW_015170334.1:69789-79639 GCF_001447785.1 Gekko japonicus | reverse complement strand
GCTCTAGATGGGGCAAAATAATTGTTCCCTGGGGGGGGGGGGGGGAGGTGGGAAGCCGCCTGAGGCAGTGGCAACCCTCAATGAAAAGTCCTTTTTAAAATTTATTTCTAAAGAACAAAATAAAATAAACACTGTAAGTGGAAAAAGTACGATTTTAATAATCCCTCGTGAGAGGAAAAACGCTTCTTCACCGACTGACCAGCAGAAAACGAGCTGTTAACAGTGCAGTGGTCAGAAGAGAACTGGCGGGATGTCCGCGCCCCTCCTCCTCGGGCATGAAGAGTGGGGTTACCGCACATACCTGTGAGAGAGGCACGAAAATCCCTTTGTGAGCGTTGCATACCACTGATTCGGATCAGCGCAGGCACATCATCCCATGGGTGTGATGCACAGAGACCACGAAGAAGATTACTGGGATACCATAATGCGGAAAGACAAGGAACTGTTTAAACAGAATGCACTGAAGGCTGTGGAAGGGGAGAATTATATGCTTCATGTGTCTGATGGAAGAGGCTGTAGTCCACAGATATGAAATGAGGTGATATGACTTTTAGCATGCAATATTCCGTGTATGTTTATTTCCTGGGGCTGTTTTGGCTTGAGAAAATGGAGTGTGGTGGCAATCAGAAGCCACTCTGCCTACCACGCAGCAGTCCCCAGCTGAATCAAGCCCCTGTGGCTCTTTAAAAGTCAGTTCCCCACAGCTTCTGTCATGTCAAAAGTTATAGCGGCTACTTTAAGCCTTATACTACAACACAATGGGTATTTTTAAAGAGCCACAGACCTCTCATATTATTTTGCTCCAACAGAGCTACCATTCCCTCTCATTTTATTCGCTTAGGCTCTTTTCTTCTGTTACTTTTGCACGTGAGTCACTGCAGTCTGGCTCCTACCTATCTGCAGTGGCTTCCATGTTCCAAAGTTAATGGGGCTTTAATCTTGCTACCTAAATAGTTAGCTATGCAGGAAAATGACAGCTTTCTTCTTCTGAAGAAGAAGAAGAAGAGGAAGAGGAGGAGGAGGAGGACGACGAGGAGATTGGATTTAATCCCCGCCCTTCACTACCCAAAGGAGTCTCAGAGTGGCTTACAAACTCCTTCCCCTCCCCCTCCCCACAACAGACACCCTGTGAGATAGGTGGGGCTGAGAGAACTCTGACAGAAACTGCTCTTTTTCAAGAACAGCTGTGCCAGAATTATGGCTTGCCCAAGGTCATCCAGCAGGTGCAAGTGGAGGAGTGGGGAATCAAACCCAGTTCTCCCAGATTAGAGTCCGCGCACTTAACCACTACACCAAACTAATTAAGGAGTAACACTTCTGTTAATAGAGAAAATAACCCAATGGATGTACTTTAAATTATTGAAATTAATACAGGAAAATGCTGCCCTTTTCACTTGAGTACACTAACTGCTGGAAATACTTGTGATGATGTCCCCTTGATGGTATTGATCATTGAAGATATCACTGGCATCTAGAGAGCCCTCTATCAAATTTCTGTGAACAATATTATTTTGGAAGCTTTGACTGGTAATGTCAATCACACCTCTAAAAGTCCTGATTCTGTGCTCCCTTTTTTACAGATGGGTGGATATGAAGAAATAATGTGCAAATCTGGAAATTCACCAAGGCCATTCACCAAGCTTACGAAAGCTAGCCTCATACT
Organism: Gekko japonicus; assembly: GCF_001447785.1. NCBI lineage: Eukaryota > Metazoa > Chordata > Lepidosauria > Squamata > Gekkonidae > Gekko > Gekko japonicus. Next base: position 77,976 of record NW_015170334.1, on the reverse strand, counting down.
TTGGTATCCCCTCCAAGCTAATCTTGTGGTATTTCTCCCCCCCCCCCCCCCCCGCCAGTCATGACTTGGAATAATGGGTCTGCAGCAGCCAAAATGGAGCTGCGGTGGCTCAAGTGGTTAAGACACTGAACTGCAGGCTGTGGAGGGTCGGTATTTAAGCAGTTCGAGACCCGAGTTGCTGCATGACCGAGTGAGCTCCTGTCTCTAGTTCCAGCTCCTGCCAACCCAGCAGTTCGAAAGCAAGAAATTGCAAGTAGATAAATAGGTACCACTTCAGTGGGAAGGTAACAGCGTTCCGTGCACCTTGGTGTTTAGTCATGCCGGCCACATGACCACGGGAACATCTTCAGACAGTGCTGGCTCTTCGGCTTTGAAACAGAGATGAGCACCGCAACCCTAGAGTCGGATTCGACTGGCTTTCGAGCAAGGGAACCTTTACCTTTTTTAGCAGCCAAAATAGACTATGTTGGTCTCAACTGGCTGCATGAGACCTGAGCACATAACATACCTCCTCAAATCTCTATCTTCAATACCCAGCCAGAATCCAAATTCACTGCTCCACACATTTAACATCTTCTTTGAAGCCATCTTTGTTTCTTGCTTATCAAAAACAGCCATGGATCCCATTTATTAAAAGACTGATTTAGACATTATCTCCTTTGGTAACTGCCAAAGCTTCTTTCTCGTGGAGGTACACAGCAAGGAGTAACAGTTAAATGTCTACATTGTGTATCCTAGATCAACTAAGTGGTATATGTGCGCATCATGCCTGAAAAGGTCCTGGGGGCAGCCAGTACTGGCATGCCAATATTCTATGTGTTTGGACTGATGCACACATAGGAGACATTTAAATGTTGCTCCCCATTAGGGTTGCCAGCCTCCAGGTGGGGCCTGGAGATCTCCCACTTTTACAACTGATCTCCAGCTGACAGAGATCAGTTCCCCTGGAGAAAATTGCTGCTTTGAATGGTAGACTCTATGGCGTTGTACCATGCGGAGGCCCCTCCCCTCCCCAAGACCTGCCCTCTCCTGGATCCACCCCCAAAGTCTTCCAGGTATTTTCCAACTCAGACCTGGCAACCCTATCCCCAATTCCTGCATATGGAAAGGCTTTTCAGTAGCAACCATGGGTGGAAAGCATGATTAAATTGGCCCAAATGCAGCAGAACTAGATCTCAGATTAGCCATGCACAAAGTTAGTCACGTACACAAAAATGATTATAGGGCCATGACCTTACTTACGCAAGTGCTTGTAATTTTGTACTTGTAATTTATTCTATCAAGTTAATGTTCATTTGTCCTTGAGCTTTCTGATTAATCTTCACTGGGGAGACAAATGATGAAGCTCAGATTTTAAAAACATGTACTGTATTAAGATGGGTAATGAGTTATTGGGTGTCTTTGGGAATGAAAGAAGCAAGCAGACTATTTTGTTTTGTCACATCTGAAACAACTGGGGATGCCATTGACGTTGGTCTAAATCAAAACTTGAAACAAATGTGGGGATCTCCTTACTGGGCAAAACTCTGAAGAATTTTGAGGAATCCAGAAGATTTTCAAGAGAGTCATACCAGATGAGACACTGCAGGATCTGTAATCACATGTCCAGTTTGTTTGTTTTTAAATAAATAGAACCAGGAGGACCTGGTTCAGATGAGATCATGGTTTGTATGTAGGGATGCCAAGTTTGCACTGGCAAATGCTGAGATTTGGAACCAGTGGTTGGGGAGGGTGGAGTTTCAGGGGAATGTGCTATCACTAGGAAATTCCTATGGTTTTTACCATAGAGACTGGGAAATTCCTTAAGTGTCATGGAGGATGTGATGTCACCGGCAAGTGGAGGGCTGACTGACATGGTATCACTTCCAAGTGACACTCTAGGAATTTCTATGATCTTTACCATAGAGATTAGGGAAAATTCCTATATCATCGCCATCAGTACCATTCCCCCATTTTTTCTCCCATTCATCAAATGATCACGGCTGTGGAACTGAGAGTGAGGTGGGACACTGTCCACTGCCACTGGGGAAAAGCTTCATGCATATGGAAGGGGGTGAAATACCTTTTCCTGCATCATTTACCCAACATTAAATGGCCCAACAGTCTATATTTGCTGCACTAAAGAACACCTGTATGATATACCATGAAGCAAATATCAACTCTGGGTAGATAATACATGGCCAGAAAACAGTATGTGGGGAAAAAACTCATATACTATTGGCCTGATCAGATCAATAGTGATCAATAGATCAGATTTAGCCTCCAACAATTGCTATTTACAAAACCAATTTTTTTTTTAAAAAAAACAACAACCCCATACACCAGAGCCATACAACAGGTTTTTCAGCGCCTCACTTTTGGTCCTCAAATTTCTCAGTAGAGGGGAGGGACCACCTGTTTCTGTTGCCACCAAATTCTATTTCAACCAAAATTTGGAGATTACTGCATTTCGGATGCCAAAGTTATGATACAGTTTATGAAGTTCCTCAGGAAAAGAAGATAACTATCTGACAATACAGGGTTAATACAAAGACTACACCAACAAAAGAAGATTCCATCTCACTGACTTCACTGAGAAATAAGGCCCATCCTATCATAAGGCGATAGGGGAGGAACAGTCCCGGAGGCACCCACTTGAGTGTGGGGTGCCTCAGGGGGCAGTGCTTTCCCCGATGTTGTTTAACATCTACATATGCCCCCTTGCCCAGATTGCCAGGAGGTATGGGCTGTGTTGTCATCAATATACAGATGACACCCAGCTCTATCTGATGTTGGGCGGCTAGTTGGGCTCTGACCCAGAAGATCTGACCCGGGCATTACAGGCAGTGGCTGAGTGACTCAGGCTGAGCTCGCTGAAATTAAACCCAGCGAAGATGGAGGTCCTGTGCCTGAGTCGGAATGGATTGGGGTTAGGGATCCCCCTCCCAACCTTCGATGGGGCGCCATTGGTGTCAACGTCGGCGGTTAGGGGCTTGGGAGTGCGCCTGAATTCCTCCCTGACTATGGAGGCCCTTGTGGCAGCCACTGCCAGATCAGCATTTTATCATCTTAGGCTGGTTTGGCTGTTGGTCCCCTTCCTCGACTGCGACGACCTGGCTACGGTGATCCATGCAATGGTCACCTCGAGGCTAGACTACTGTAACGGTCTCTACATGGGGCTGCCTTTGGCGCAGATTCGGGGCAGAATGCGGCGGCCAGGCTTATGTTGGGTCTCCCCAAGTGGGAGCACATCTGGCCTGGGCTGGAAGCGCTGCACTGGCTGCCAATAGCATACTGAATCCGTTTCAAAATGCTGGTGCTTGCCTTTAAAGCCCTACATGGCCAGGGTCCGACCTACCTGAGGGACCGCCTTTCTCCATATATACCCCCGAGAGCACTTCGGTTGGGGACACAACATTGCCTGGTGATTCCAGGCCCCTGGAAGGCAAGGCTCACCGCGACCAGGGCCAGATCCTTTTTGGTGGCAGCCCCTACCTGGTGGAACGAGCTCCTGGAGGAGATCAGGGCCCTGTGGGACCTTATGCAGACCGCTTATAACACCACATGGCACTGGTACCACCAGACTTACTTGGGACCAACTACAGGATAAGATCACCCCCAAAGAACTGACTGTTACCATCAAGAGATTTATTCGGGGACCATCTTGTCTTCATGGAGCACTTTATTTTTATCTGTGTTATTAAGGTTTTATTGCTTTTACTATTTTTTTATGTGGGCTCCGCCTCTTGTAAGCTGCCCTGAGCCTGCTTGCGGAGAGGGCAGGGTAAAAATGTCAAAAATAAATAAAATAAATAAATAATAAAATTATTTATGAGATTTGAATAAGGAAGTGCACAGGGCACAGTCCCCAGAGTGTGGGGATGTGTCTTTTGGGGTGGTCCAAATATTTGTGGGGGGTGCAGCCTGGCCCCAGTGTCTGCCTGTGTGATTGTCCTAGGGGCACTGCACTTTGGAGAAGCTGGCACCAGAACCGTGCTTTGGACCAGGATACAGCATATGTCCCCTCGAAGGGGAGAGTCCTGTGAATGTGGGGGTATATGATATGTGGTGGTCCAGACCTTATTTTGGGGTTCAGAGCTTTCCAAGTCACTCTCCTTAGTGTTTCTGAATGACTACATGAATAAGTAACGAATAGGGAATGAATAAGGAAGAGCGAATAAGGAACCAACTTCAGCCTCCTGTCTATATTTAGAATCTTACACTTCCAGTTTCTTTCTTTCCCCATCTGCCCCTTGTGCAACTGAGCACTCATCTCTCCTGTAGTGAACAGAGTTCCATTATGTGGAAAGCTGCAGAATTTTAATTAATTGCAAAATATAGCTAATCATTGGGGTGGGGGGTGGGGAGCATCTTCCGCACTTTCTCATGCAAATTAGACAAATTAATTGGTGTTCAGGGATGTTTAGAAATGCACTAAGGCCTTGAATAGAGGAGCAGGGGGTGAGTGGGTTGACAATTCAGTATCATCATGTTCGTGGTTCATAAATAAAGGAAAACAGAAAAGAGCACTCTCAATATGTTTGACAATTCCTATTTAGGCCTCTGGGAAATGAAAGACAATTTCTTTTACAACGATGTTCTCATGCTGAGAAATTAGGTACCCAAACCCTTCACACAGCTGCAGGCTACCGCCCTTACCCAGAGATCATCTCTGGTGCCATCAGCTCCTGTCCTAACAGGTAATCAAAAGAGAGGAGAGGCAGCGCATGACCAGACCACCATGCCTAACAAAAGTATAGAATAAAAGTGCTCTCTGCTCACATTTCATTTGTAGCATAAACCCAAACCTACTATCACATATCCATATGGAGACTGCTAGACCTTTAGCCTGATTACCTTTTCCTTACTGACCTTTTCAGCCCATTCCCATCCCCACTTCCCTGGCCAGGTTTCTGCCTTGGCTTCTCCTTGAACATAACCCTATTTTTGTACTGTTCACTTTGCGAGCCCAATGGGTCGAGTTAACAGTCCTGTATAGGGGGGATGGGGTGCACCTTTCTAACAAGTGCAACAACATTTTTCATAAAGATCTGAGGCAGCGCTGGATCGCTTGGTGGAGGCCAAGGCCTAAGCAGAGGCTTGACCTTTGCTATGGCGGAGTAATGTGAACTGGTGAGCACCTGGGCATTGTTATAATGGAATTAAAGGGTCCTCCAGGAATGGCTTTCAAGCTTTTGCGGCTCAAGGCCAGGAAAGGGTGATCTTCCTTGGAGCAATCTGGCCTGGCCTACCTTAGCAGGCCTTTGCAGTTTCTGGGGTGGTGGGCTAGGGGTTCTCTTGAATATGCCAAGCCGCTGGTCAAAAGCTACCTTTGGTGGCTTGATCAGGGCAGGTGCATCGCCCAGAAGGAAATGAAGGTGGTCAGGAGTTTGACACCTGTCATATTCCTCAGTACATTCTAGCAACCCCTCACCAGTTGTTTGTTTATAAATTAATTAAATAAAGTGGCCCTTGTTAAATCCATACTGGTGTCCATCTCTTCATTCCGACTGAGGGGGCAATGCGAGCCCAAACTCACTCCAAGCTTGTGCTGGCGGGAGGGGGCTAAATTGCCTACTTGCGGGGCAGGGAGAGAAGGACGCCGGCACTGCAAGAAGCACAGCACCAGGCAGGGGGTGGAGCCAGCCTATTTAGACTCGGCTCCCGCCCTGTGCCTCAGCAGTTCTCTTGCGTGCTCAGCCCACCCTTCCACCCTATTTTAGTGCAAGTTCATACTGGCTGCCTTTTCATGGGGCCAGGTAGGAATTTTTCAACTCTCATTCAGTTTGGCCTATGGAGAGGGGTGTTTTTGTGTTGTGTCCACTGACCACCACCGGAGGTCAGCGCACACGCCTGAGCTTCAGTCCGGGACAACAATGGGGACTAGGATCCTAGTCCCTCCACTGGGGGACCAATGGGACTGTAGCGGGAAATTCAAACCCGCCAATGGGACCCAGGGGTGGCCCCCTGGTAGTGTATATAGTTGGCCTGCCGGCCGTTTGTCTCTTGTCTTGTTGTGTGCCAAATAAAGCGTGCTATGCAGTACGTCGTTGTCTGTCGTTTATCCATGCGGCAACCCACTACATAACAGTGGCGACGAAGGTGGGATTCAGCCGCATCTGAGCCGGGCCGTCGCGAGGAACCAGGAGAACGCGAAGCAGCCGATCCGATGAGCAATCCAGCCAGCGAGACCGCTTCTCCCGCAACCCCTCCGATGCGCACAATGGCAACCGCTCCCAGGCTAGGGCTGCTTCCGCCCATCGACATAGCCCACCCGCAGGACTGGCCCTCCTGGGTCAGAGGTGGCAAGTCCGCGCTGGAGTTTTTCGACGTCACCGACGAGGGCAAGAAGAGGGGATTCCTCCTGGCCTCCTGCGGCACCGCCGTGGTGTCCCTGGCCGGACGGCTGCTCTCCCCCACAGACCTCGGCGACTGCACCTTTGAGCAGATCGTCAACGCGGTGCAGAACCACTTCGCACCCAAGCCCACCGAGCTGACTTGCAGGGTAACATTCTACACCCGCAACCAACTGGGCAGAGAGACCGCCGCGGAGTTCCTCGCGGAGTTGCGCCAGCTCGCAGCCGACTGCAACTTCGGAGCACACCTGGACGATGCCCTTCGTGACCACTTCGTCGTGGGCCTGCGGGAGGAGAAGCTCCGACGGAAGCTGATGGAGAAGGAGAAGGTCACCCTAGCAGAGGCCCTCGCCGCCGCAGTTGCGTGGGAACGGTCGCACGCCGCCCCAACCGCAGCTCTCCAGGTCGAGCCGGATGGCCCAGAGGAACAGGACGTCCACCGGGCCTACGGAGGGGCCCAGCAGCGCACCCAAGCACCCCAGTGCACCCCAGCGACGACCTCAAGCGCCGACCGCCAGCGTCCCAGCGCGTCTTGTGCTAGCTGCGGAGATTCGCACGACCGGAGGCCCTGCTGGTTCCGCAATGTAGTTTGCCGAAGCTGTGGCCGCGTGGGCCACATCGCAAAGGTCTGCCGGGCCAAGCCAGCAGGACGACCCCAGCCAAACCGCCAGAAAGCTGAGGCCCACTTCGAGGATGACGCCGGCACCGAGGACATCTACCTCCTCACCCATGCTACGGAGAAGGTACTGAGACTCCCCGGCAAATCCCCCGCCCCTAAGTTTATGACCACCGTAAAAATAGAGGGGTCCCCCTGTGAGATGGAGGTGGATTCGGGCTCTGCCGCTTCAATTATCTCCGCGGCAACGCTTAGGTGCTTGTGCCCTAAGAAGGGACCCCGATTGAGGCCAGCCCAGGTGACGCTTATGGACTTTCAGTGGAACCTGGTGCCGATTAAGGGGGTCGGAACATTCAAGGTCCAGTACAAAAATTTCAAAAGGAACCTGGACTTGATAGTGGTCGAGGGCGACCTGGTCAGCTTACTGGGACGGGCCTGGTTCGAACCCCTGGGAATCACGGTGGAAGGGGTACAGGCATGTGCGGCCCAAGACTTCACGAGGATTTGCCAAGAGTTTCCTGCGGTGTTTGACGACTCTCTGGGCCGGTATACGGGCCCCCCGGTGTCTTTGCACTTAGACCCCTTGGTGGCCCCCATACGGATGTGCGCCAGGTCATTTCCCTTATCGGTCAAGCCCAAGATAGATGCGGAACTGGACCGCCTCCGCCACGAAATAAACCGAATGGGACTGTCCGCATCTGCGCGAACTACAAATGTACCTTGAACAAGGCGCTACAGGACCACGCATACACGATCCCTGTAGTTAGCCACGTTCTGGCCACCTTGGGCGGGGAAAAGATCTTTGGGAAATTGGATCTTGCCCAAGCGTACCAGCAGTTGCCAGTAGATGAGGCGACTGCAGAAGCACAGACCATAGTTACCCACCGGGGGGGATTCCGTGTTAAGCGTTTGAGTTTCGAAGTAAGCGTGGCGCCTGGACTGTTTCAGCAATTGATGGACTCTCTTCTCAAAGGGATCCCTGGCGTCACACCCTTCTTCGATGATGTACTGATTGCCGCCGCCACGCCCGCCGACTTCGCAACTCGCCTCCGCGCCGTGCTCAGCCGTTTCCAGGACGCTGGGCTGAAGGTGAAACTGGACAAGTGCTGCCTGGGGGTGCCGTCGGTCGATTTTTTGGGGTTCACGGTGGACGCAGAGGGCCTCCACCCGACGCGCGAAAAAGTAAAGGCGATTGTGGAGGCGCCGCCGCCCAAGTCCAAGGTGGAGCTACAGGCC
>NW_015170334.1:37023-68802 GCF_001447785.1 Gekko japonicus | reverse complement strand
GGCGCCCCGCGGAGCCTTTCGGAAAATCTTCGCCCCCCACGGCCTGCCGGACACCATCATCTCGGACAACGGGACGGCGTTTACTTCCGAGGAGTTCCGGCAATTCCTCAGCGGCAACCTGATCCAGCACATCAGGACGGCACCTTTCCACCCGGCAACCAACGGCCAAGCAGAGCGCATGGTCCGGACCGCGAAGAAGGTCCTCAGCCGCCTATCAGAGGGAGATTGGGAAGCCCGCATCGCCAAGTTCCTCCTAGTGCAGCGGACAACGCCTAACCCGGTAAGCGGCCGCTGCCCCGCAGAGCTGTTGATGGTCCGGAGGTCTACGATCCTGTTGGACCGCTTACATCCGGATCGGGCTCCGGGCCAGAGGAACCCCACAGAGCAGAGGGAAGCACCCCACGGGTTTTTCCCCGAGGAGCCCGTGTTCGCCCAAAACTTTGGCAGGGGGCCGGAGTGGCTCGCAGGCCGCATCATCAGGCCAACGGGCACGGGCGGCCAGTCCCCGACAGCAGAAGACGGATCTCCGGAACCCGAGACGGCAACCGCCGAGGCCCCAGCACCATCCCAGGCTTCCGCCCCAGAGGTCGGAACCCCGGAGGCACCAGCGCAGGGCCCCAGACGATCCACAAGGGTACGCCGATCCCCATCGTACCTTAAGGACTATGTCACATAGGGGAGGTCCCGGACTATGGCGGGAGGGGTATTGTGTCCACTGACCATCACCGGAGGTCAGCGCACACTCCTGAGCTTCAGTCCTGGACAACAATGGGGACTAGGATCCTAGTCCCTCCACTGGGGGACCAATGGGACTGTGGCGGGAAATTCAAACCCGCCAATGGGACCCAGGGGTGGCCCCCTGGTAGTGTATATAGTTGGCCTGTCGGCCGTTTGTCTCTTGTCTTGTTGTGTGCCAAATAAAGCGTGCTATGCACTACGTCGTTGTCTGTCGTTTATCCATGCGGCAACCCACTACATAACATTTTGCCTACCTTGCACCGATGATGGGGCTGTTGGAAAATTGGCTTCGGGGGACCGTGTTTGTTAAATAGGATGGTCACTTTGTGTTGGTGGGGTAATGTGATCAGGATGTGAATTGGTGAGCACCTGGGCATTGTTATAAAGGAATTAAAGTGTCCTCCAGGAATGGCTTTTGAGCCTTCGCGGATCAAGGCCGGGAAGGGGTGATCTTCCTTAGAGCAATCTGGCCCAGCCTACCTTAGCAGGCCTTTGCGGCTTTTGGGGTGGTGGGCCAGGGGTTCTCTTGAATTTGCCAAGCCGCTGGTCAAAAGCTACCTTCAGTGGCTTGAGATCAGGGCAGGTGCATCACCTAGAAGGAAATGAAGGTGGTCAGGAGTTTGACACCTGTCATATTCCTCAGTACATTCTAGCAACCCCTCGCCAGTTGTTTGTTTATAAATTAATAAATAAAGTGGCCCTTGTTAAATCCATACTGGTGTCCGTCTCTTCATTCCGACTGAGTGGGCAAAGCTCATCACCTTCCAGTTGATTGTGAAATGAGCAAAACAGGCCTATGGAGATCCTAAATAAGCATCCTTGGTTCACTGTTTTATATAAATGTCTGTCTGTAGATTATTTTCTAAATATGGCTCATTCTTCCTTACACAGTTACATATTGGCTGGGTGACAACAGGGAGCTGTAGGGGGGGGGGGCATATTTACTATTAGTGCAATAGGAAAACATGGAAATAACACCAGTTCATTCTCGTAACTATTGGAAACGCTATTGTTTCCTGGAGTGGATTGATGTCACTTCCAAGTTTTCCCCAGAAATAAAGACACGCCATTGGGTCAAGGGTGATTTTAGATTTTTTTTTTCTCCCACTGGCCACCAGAACAGTGGCAGGAAATGGAAGCTGGGGCTGGGACATCCTCTACCCCCACTGGGAACCTGGCATCCCTAGAAACAACCCATGATCCAACAAGTGGTCTAGGCTTTGTGTCCTTGAGTGGCAATATAAGACCCTGTTTCCCATCATTTTCTGATATATACCATAAGGGGTTGTGGAGTTATTTGTTTGTAACTGGGGTACTTGCATTCACTCAAGCAATCTCTTTAAAATATTGAGCTTTATGTGTTAAGAAAATAATCTTTATTTTTAACCATTATGACTCTAGAATACTAGTGGGAATCCTGAAACTCAGATAAGATATGCTCATGGTGGCTTGGTATAAAGCAAAAACAATAAAAGCTGATCCTGTCAATTTCCTTATAGAACTATCCAGCATGGATGGCCATAGAAGAAAACATTTGAAATTGTAGGTGAAGCTCTAAGGAAAACAACAACAAAATACTAGTGAGAGTGAGGACCAATCCTTGCCAAAAAGTAGTGCACACTTCAGATAAAAAAACAAACAAACAAAAAACACTTTGTATCTTAGTGATGGAATACGATGGAGGTATTCATAGGAGCTATAACTCCATGTGTTTCTGTTGAGGAAAGACAAGAAGACTAGCCACAAAGTTCTTTGTGTTGTCCATCATCAGGGTCTCAGCGCGTCCCCATCAGAGCGAGACGGCATGCATCCGAGCGGCGAAATGCTTAAACCGGAATTTCTCCGTAGATGTGTCCTGTCTAGGGGCAGGACTCACTGGGCCAAAAGTTCCAGCAAGAAGTTTTGGTTTTGCTTGTTTCTCTTTCTCATCCTTCCTTGTGGGTGCCATGTTTGAGATTGTTTACTCTTTATACACGTTATCATGATCTTTGATTCTCCCAGCACAGCTTGGTAAGTTCTTAAATGCTTTTAAATTCAGTCTCTCTTGCTTCAGTATTCCACCCCCCTTTTCACATAGACGCAAAGTTTTTCTTATCGGGGGAGAGTCCCCCCCCTCGCTTTTAAAGGGTAGCTTTCTGCTTAAATTTTCAGTGGTTCTTGCTTAAACTTCAACTCACATTTCAACACTAAATCCGCTTTTCTTTGTAAATCTCTCGGCCACCAAACGCTTGCTCCGATGTGTGCATCTAAATCCCATTCGGGACGCACTAAGGAGGGACCTTCGGGGCATGGAGAAAGCCCCCTTTCACCAACAGGATCGCCAGAGGAAGAGCCGTCTATCGGCCCATGGCAAGGAACCTCCTGCAGAGGCTCCAGGGGTGGCGTGAACAATTGCGCCCCCTCCTCACTGCATGCTCTGGCAGTCCTCTCCCGGAGGATTGGGAGAAGCAACCGCCACGGCAACCGCCAAAACCGGACATTCCGCCTGCCTTTATCCTGTATACACAGCAATATATGACCATCAGTACACTTTTGTTGGTTGGAAATCCCCCCTCTTGCCCAGCCACCTTGCCCCCCCCCCCGGTATCCTTATCTGGGAGACTAATTTGACAACTTCTTGTCAAATCCCCCTTTTTATTATGTAACTTCACTTGGTTCTAGTCAGCTGGTGTCCCTGAGGATGGCCATATCCTGTGTATGTTTGAACTAGCCAGAAAAACCCCAACAGTTAGGGACTTTCCATGGTCCAAAACATTACCAATTATATCCGCCAACAAGTAGCAGGTAAGGAGAAGACAGAATAACAGGCAAAAAATAATTTGCTTCCACATATGCATAAAGCCTTAAAAGCGGTAAATATATATGTATATACTAGGAGTAAGGCCCGTTGTGGGAAGAAATATAATGAGCTCTAGAAGGAAACTCCAGGTGACTGTCCCGGCTGTGGCTGGTGGGGCGGCACAGGGAAAGGGAAAATAGAGGGAGGCAAGCCATGTTTATTTCCTTCTGCTTAGCTATAAGGCAGGGCTGTCTCAAGTCATTTTGCTGCCCCAAGTGGGTAGTATGGGAGGACAGCCTCATGGTAACAGGTATGGTTCCCTCCACCCCTGACTTATGTATAGCTTTATTTATGAGCTATGCAGTGACAGCTAAGGTAGAAAACCACCTATGCCATGTCTTCTGGGTTCGAAGGGTCTGGAAAGTGGTTCCATAGCCAGTTACAAGGTTACCAACTCTGGGTTGGGAAATACCTGTAGATTTGAGGGATAGAGCCTGGGGAGGGAAGTCGGGAGGGACCTCAGCAGGGTATAATGCCATAGAGTCCACTGGCCAAAGCAGCCATTGTCTCCAGGAGAACAGATCTTGATCATCTGGACATCAGTTTCAATAGCTGGAGATCTCTAGGTGCCACCTGGAGGTTGGCTTATGTTAATTTCAGACTATGCAGTGGCAGCTAAGGTAGAAAAGCACATCCTCCTATGCCATGTTTTCTGGGTTCCAACGGTCTGGAAAGTGGTTCCATAGTCAATTACACGGTTGCCAACTTTGGGTTGGGAAATACCTGTAGATTTCAGGGGTAGAGCCTGGGGAGGGCAGGGTTTGGGGTGAGGAGGGACTTCAGCAGGGTATAATGCCATAGAGTCCACTGCCCAAAGCAGCCATTGTCTCCAAGAGAACTGATCTTGGTCATCTGGACATCAGTTGTAATAGCTGGGAAATTTTCTGTAGGGGAAATGATGTGCTGTGGCTGGGGAACATGGTGATTTCTGGGAGATCTCCAGGCCCCACAGGGAGATTGGGGTATTTATGTTACCTCAGGACACATTCAGTGACTCCCACAGCAACAGCAAACTGTTTAGAATGTTAGAGGCAAAGGCCAATCAGGCCACATATGCAAATGACCTCTGTGTTCCAACTGGTTATTGGGGGGAGAGGAACAGCAAACTGTTTAGAACATTGGAGGCGAGACTCAGGCAATGCAGCCAGTGGATAAAGGCGGGTTCTGGATGACAGATCACAGAGCCAAAGGCTGTGGGTGCCGTATGGAATGTTCAGGAGAGTCCATGACCAAAACAGAATTATATATAAGGACAGATTAATGTAGGAGATATCATAGAATGACCTGATCTCATCAGATCTCAGAAGCTAAGTAAGGTTGGCCCTGGTTAGTACTTAGATGGGAGACCACCAAGGAAGTCCAGGGTTGCTATGCAGAGGCAGGCAAAGGCAAACTGTCTCTGTTTGTTCTTGCCATGAAAATACTTATGGGTTGCCATAAGTCAGCTGCAACTTGAGAGCACTTTTCTTCCTTTCTTTCTCTCACAGAATGATAACAGTGAGATCTAACCTTCAGCCCTGTAAGGGGCAAGTCTGTGAAGCTCAGAATCAAGTATGAGTATGCAGGGCATTTCTTTTTTCATGTTGTTTCTAACAGGGTCTATAGCTGGGTAAATCAGGTGAAGAATAGGGACTTTCCAGATAATATACTAATTCACTAATTAATCTTTACGGCATCCCCCACAAGGCAAGTGCTGGATAGGAATTTCACATTATCCTGAGACTGAACTGCCTAGGTGTAAACAAATGCCATCCTTTAAGAAGAATAAAACCTTAACATGAAAAATGAAGATGAAAGTGATGGAAGAATGATAAATGCTCTATTTTTATCCAGGTAACACAGTTCAAAGCAATGCTAACCACAGTTGATATTAACTGAAGTGAAGAGAGAACGCCCTACGGATATTACAGCTGGCTTCAAAACCTGACTGATTTGAAAAGTGCATTTTTTTAAAAAAAAAAAGTTTTGACAGACATGGTACAGGTTGATTTTTTAAAAGGGACACACTGTGAATAATGAGCAGGTTGCTTGATGGTAATGACAAAATAAAAATGGAAAGCATGAAGTTCTGGCTACGACTGAAGCCATTAAGGAGAATACTAAGCCCATTATCAGGACTGGATTAATCCTTGAAGGAGGACAAGGATGCTGTAGTGGCTAACTCCAAAGAAGCAGAAACCCTCATAGGCCAGGCAGTTCCTGGCTTAACACCCAGGATCCATCAGAAGACAAGCCGTTAGCCATGGCTCCTGGGCTGGAAGCCGAGATAGCTCATGAGCAGGAGCTGGAGTCAGAGATTGGCATTGCTGAGAACCCATTACTGCCAGAGATCCCATGGTCACCCCAAGAACCCTAGGAGCAGAGAAGACAGAAAGCCCAGGCAGAAGTTCAGCTCAGTCAATGGAGTGCTTCTCTGTGGCTAAGGAATTCTCAAAAGACCAAGATCCACTGTGAGGCTTTGCAGGATGCTGGACATGTCCAGCTGTAATTGCCTGCAGGCTTCAGGCCACTGTTATGGATATAGGCACTAGTTCCTATAAAAGGTTCAGCTCTGAATCAACAGCTCTGACAGTCCTTGCTAGCCTTGCCTATCTTGACTCTGTCCTGCCTTGACTCCCCAGCCTGCCTGCCTGCCTGCCTCTGTTTGCCCCTAGGTACAAACAGGATATTCATTAATATGTTAGAAAGACATGGCTATCTGTGCACTCAGAAGTCTGAATAATTTCATTCCTCAATAAGACCCACGATTGTGGCACACACCTACAGTAAACTAGAGCTCTACTGCACAAGTAGAACTCTGCAGATGTACACATGTGCATGCATATGTGCAAGCCAGCTTCACGGTTCATTCCATACAAGACAACAGTGTGCACAGCTTTCAAGCTCTCTTGAAGAAGAGTGGTGTGGAACAGGGGTCGTTTCGTAGCAAAAGAGCTAGGGGAACTCATTAGCATAACTCATTAGCATATGCCACACCCCCTGACATCACCGGAAGTGTGTCATAAGGCCACACACCCCGCCTCCAACGGTCCCGGCCGCCACCACCGGCCTTGCAGCTCCACTGCCGAGCCCCATGAGGGGCCCAGCGGTGGACCTGCAAGGCCGGTGGGAGTGCAAGGAAGCCCCATGAAGGCCCTCCCTGGCCCCAGGCAGGCATAAACTTCTCCTGCCTCCTCCTAGCTGAATGAGGGCCGGAAGCGGGGCAGCCGGAAGCAGGGGGCGGGGCTTCGTCATGTGCCCTGCCCCCGTACCTCACCCGGGGGAACTGCGACCCCCCGCGACCCCCCCCCCGAAATGACCTCTGGTGTGGAACAACAAAAAAATCATATGCTCACCAGCAGTGTTCCAATCAAATTGTACCTCCTTAAATGTCTCTGGTTGTCACAGATTTTTCTGATTTGAACCAATACTTTGACATCTCAAAGTATCCTGGTCTGCCTGCAGATATGCCCACTGACTACAAGAGTCTACTATTGTTTTGATCAAATCAAGAGCTGTGGGATCTTTTGTGAAAGTTCCATTTGGAAAATAATGTGAAGCAAAGAAAACAGAATGTGGTCGCTGAAGCTGTTTGGCACTGTCCACACACTATGCTCAGTTCTGCCCCTTTATTTCTAGGGATGGTCAAACACCTATCAGCTCAGCTCACTTCCTGTTCACCAGTCATGATTAGGTAGCCAATTAATTGATGGGTTGATTAGCTGTTCATAACCTGTTTGCAGCCATCAGAAACCAATTCCTAGCTGAACAGAAATCAACTGAGAGCCAGCTTCTGAACTCCTGCTGGTGAAATCTTGCTCTGTACCACCAAATTTTTGGGTGGTGGTGGAATCAGGATGACTTCTAGCTGATCTGCTGGAAGTCATTTTTCTACTGATCTCTTATCCTGGACACTTTATTGCTTCCCAGGCTTGCTGAAACACAGTAAATTTATGAGGAAGAAGATTATCAGAAGTTCAGGTGATCTCTCTTCCCTTCTCTCCACCCCAGCTTTCAGCTTGTGTTGTGAGCCGCTTAGAGCAGTGGTGTCGAACTCATTTGCTATGAGAGCCAGATCTGATATAAATGTCACTTTGTTGGGCCAGGCCATGCGTGCTATAAAATGTAACACGAGGTACCAGAGATATAAATTTTATAAAGATGATTTCAGATGCCAAATGGCAATAGCAGGCATGATTGGATTAGGTGCAGAGGGGAAGCAGGTATGGAGATATCAGCATTGGTAATGAGACAGGAAACCTCGGTCTCAGTTCCATCCAGGAGGATTCAGTTCAGGAGGATGCAGAGAATAAATGGACACAAGACTGACACTAGAAACCACAACATTCAGCTGCTGACCTAAGATTAGCAGTGCTCTTACAAAGGAATTTCAAATGGAGACTAGAAAGAGAGACTGCTGAATTGCAATTGATAATGAAGCTCAAGGCAATGCATCCTCCTGGACGGAACTGAAAGCTTGTTTTCCTTTCTCATTACCAATGTGTGCTACTATCATTTGGCATCTGAAATCATTCCACTCTCCAAGATATAAGGACCAATCCACATGTTCTAATTCCTAAGCAGGGTCTTTTTGAAAATAAATAAATCGATAGGAACAGAAAAATCCAATCATTTTTTTTAAAAAACCCCTCCAACGAACTATGCTTGCACACAAAAGCTTATACCTGGAATAAAACATTGTTATTCTTCAAGAAGAAAAGAAGAAGAAGAAGAGGAGGAGGAGGAGGAGATTGGATTTATGCCCTGCCCTTCACTCGGAGCCTCAGAACGGCTTACAAACTCCTTCCCCTTCCCCTCCCCACAACAGACACCCTGTGAGGTAGATGGGGCTGAGAGAGCTCTTTTCAGAACGGTCCTTAAGAGCTGCAACGGGACTCCAACTTTTTCTCTTTCTTCCCCTCCTTCCCCAAAAAGTGGAGGAGCAGCCCTGGAAAAGGAAGCAGAAGCTCTCTGCATGTGTGTGTGTGTGTGTGGGGCAGGCTTGCCTTTGTTCTCTCCCACACAAAACAGGAAGCAGCTAAAGACCCCTGTGTGTATGTGTTATATAGAGAGAGCAATGCAATGCAGAGATTAAAAGCACTGCTTCTGTCCCATGCAGGGAGGGAAGAAGTGTGGGATGGTGTAACCCCTCAACCAGTTGTGAGTCAGCTTCTGACCAAAAGACAGCTGTAAATTTTGTGTCTGGCAAAAGAGTTGCTTGATGCAATGTGAACATATCCTTGATTGGCTGACAGTCTATTTGTGAGTGTCAAACAACGTAAGTTCACCAGAAATTTGCAGCATCCCTATTTATTTCATTATAATGTAACCAACTGTCTCTTCTCCCAGCACTATAGTTCTCATCCTTCAAAAAAATCCTGTTTCATGTGCCTTCACACAATTCAGATTGTTCTTCTATTCCATCTGTCTTAATCTTGTTCCTATCATGGTCCCTCATATCCATCAAGAAGAACAATGTGTGCCAGATCTTACTTTGTCAGATATATCAAGTCATTTTCATCATACAGATGCTTCAGCATGAAATAGGTTCTGCCTCTTGAAAGCTACCCCTGAGGAGTTTACCACCCCCAAATAGGTCATGAACGCTGAGGGGACATTTAGAGCAGCAGTTAGGGCACCACACACTAAGAGTGAAAATTATCTGCCTTCCCCTACATGCCCCGATTTACAAATGTGGCTGATGTTGTGGGTGGACATATGACTTGCAACCATTTGGGCAATGTCCTATCTGGGAGAGAATCTGTGTAAAGATTAAGAGGGGTGCATACCATGACAGAATTTGGATATCTTTGGTGTCTTCTTTCCCCTAACTCTTATGAAGTCTGAATGCTTACCAAATTCAAATTACTAAGAAAAAGGAAGTTCTCAAAATTGCTGGTTGCTATTTGATATGACCATATTGGGACATTAGCACATTTGCTAATATTGAGACGTTAGCACACCTACATCCTGACTGTGGATTCCAGGAATGCTGTCAGCCTCCAAATACAACATTAAATAGCTGATGATGTACTTTTCACTGTATATTTCTTTAAATGTGCACCTCTTAAGCTCCCCTCCCATCTTTAAAGCTGGATTTGGTTTAATAGACTTAATTCTGCTGAAGGGCAAATGCCACATATTTGGCAGCACATTTCAGTCTTATATGCCAGGCAAGTCACCCTCAGCTAGTATAATCAATCATAGTGCTGCAGATCATAAAGGTGTGTTGTTGCAGACCCCAGGCCTGTACTACTGTGGGGTCACTGCCTTTGACTACAGCAGACGCGGGATCAGTCCATCAGGGAAAATGAAACCTTGCTAGAAATGAATATTACAAAGCTGATGTTGATTAAAGGAAACAGCATGGAATAGCTACAATTTCCAATTTAAAATGATAACCTCTGGAGGAGCACATGAATGTCAAATGGATTATCCTGCAAGATGGGAATTTATGACAAATGTAATTCCACTCCTCAAATCATACCGTCTCAGCAAAGAAATTACTTCCAAGCCTATTCCTGCTAATAATAATTTAAAAAAAACAAAAAAAAACCCTTCCCTTGATTCTAGTGGGCTCCAGAGCGGGCCTCCAGTCATTTAAGCACTCTGGCAACACCCAAGAGAAAGCTAATTGGTACCTACTGTTCGTTGCTTTTCTTAATAGGGTCCCTGCTGTAGCGAAGAAAGTGGGTTGATGCCCAACAGCAAATTTACCTCATACTGCTGTTGTGTAGATTATAAAATTAATCACTGTAAAAAGGGCCTGAACATGGCAATCACTCCATAAATGGTAAGCTATAATCTTCTCAAATACGGGAAAGCACAGCAGGCAAGAATTTAAAAACCTACACGCAAAAAAACATTGCGGTTAATTAATGCCATCAAATGAAGCTACTGAAGATTGCTTACTTTTGCCCAGACAGAAGGTCGGAGTCCACCCATGCCATCACAAATACAGATGATTTGCTAAAACGTGTATTAAAACTTCTGAAATGTTATCTTGTGTAGCTGTTCCGTGTAGGCAGAATAGAGGCTGCGGGGTTATAATGGATGCTGCCTCAGGAGAGAGAAGGGTAAATGATGCCCTGTAATCAATCATTTTCAGGAATCTCTCCCTTGTATTTCAGTTTACAGAGACTTCATAGAAAGACTGCCTTGAGCGCCATAAATAAATGCAATATATGCAAAAAAATCAATTGTTCGGTCTCCAACAATTATCCATTCCCGTCTTGAGCAAGCTTTTTAACATAAGATTGCATTTCCATGTTTGTCTCAGATGGCTTCATGTAGTTGTATTTAGTTCTGTGGCAGGCAACCTTTTTGAACTGAGTGAGGGGGGGAAAGGGCAAGTCTAACTGAAGATGCTGCTGTGCTGGCAAACCGAAGTGGGTGGAAAAGAGAGACACAGTGGGAGTAAGCCAAGCCCCAGAGGCACTGCCAGTACCTCAGAGGCTGTCTTGGTCCCAGCTGGCAGCTGCATGGCACTGAGAGACAAATGATGGGCATAAGCCATGACCATGCCTTCTCCCAGATCTCCAGTCCCAGAGGCCATGCCAGATTCTCATAGTTGCCAGATCTGCAGCTACAGGTGGCAACCAGCAGGAGATGCTGGAGGAGGGGACAATAAAATAGGTATTATGCCAAGGCTGAACCTGGAAGTGACATCACCATGCCTGGGTGACACTTTAGGATTTCTTGTCTGGCAACCCTGTCAAGGGCTCTCCTCTGTTGCAGAACTGGCCATGCCAGCCAAACAAAATGGTGGGGCATGCTGCTGTTTGCCACATGGACCAGTGGTTGCCTACTCTTGGTCTAGCCCTTTGCCTTGCTCATATCTGTCTGTCTGTCTGTCTGTCTGTCTGTCATCTATTTCTCAACATGCCCCCTATGTGCAGATAATAATTTCTGCAGATAGGGGCCACACTCTCCCCAACAGATGTTTCTGCAAACTCGGGGGATGCCCTAGGTTTGCAGAAAAATCTAACAATTTAACAAAAATATATGGGGGGGGGGAGGTAAATTGATCCCAAATTTTAAAAAGTGTCTGCAGATATGCAGACTACGCTCTTACCAGCTCAGATGGAGCCACTCCACCTAGGCCCAGTGGCAGATGTCAGTGGCCACACCAAGTCCAGTAGTGGCAGACAAGTCTGGAAGCCACACTGGACCCAGCCACAGCAGTGGAGGAGGCCAGCAGCTGCACCAAGCCTGGCTGCATCAGCAAAGGAGGCCAGCAGCCGTGGCACACCCAGCCACATCAGGCTCAATAGTTGAAGTGGGGGTTGGAGCTGTGCCATGCTTGATGCTGGGGGGAATTTTGAACTCCCCCCCCATGAGTTCTCTGTCATGAGCTATTAGGATATGGGGAATTGGAAGCAATGGGGGAGGGATTCCCCCTGTAAGTATCGCAGGTCCAAGGCCACTGATGGGGGGAAGGACCTCCGAGGCTAGCGTGTGTGTCATGCAGCTCCCGAACTCTGAGGCCAGTGTGTGTTTGTGTGTGTGTGTGTAGGGGGTCATTGACAGGGGAAGGCTTGGAGGTCGGGAGCTTAGGAACAGGAGAGCCAGTCCAAGCATAGAGCAGCTTCTCACCCTGCAGCTGCTGCAACCAGTAAAGTGGGGTGGGGGAGAAAGAGTGATTGACCAGATTAATAGGTTGAAATACAAGAGAATAGGTAGACTGGGGGATAGGGGGTAGGTCGCTAGATCAGGGGAGGGGCAGATGGATGGAGAAGGGTGGGGGCAAAAGAGATTAAAGTACATTGACACATAAAGTGAGGGGTTGATTGATGGAGAAGGGGGAGCAAAATAAATGGGGGTAGTATGACAACTCAGGCAAGGGGTAGGTTGATGGAGAAGGGTGGGGGGTAAAAGAAATAGGGCAGGTTGACAGATCAGGCAAGGGGTAGACTAATGGACAAGGAGGGGAAAGAAATAAGGGGATAGGTTGACAGATCTGGGGAAGGGTAGATTGATGGAGAAGGAGGCAAAAGAGGTAGGGATAGGTTGATAGATATGGGAAGGGGGTGAAAAAGAGGTAAAAGATTGTTAGAGTAGGGGGAAGCAAAGGTGAGAAAGGGGTGCACCCTTGCTGCAAATTTCTTGCAGGTTCCCACTTGTTCCTTTCTAATTTCCTATCAAGTACATAATGAACTGAAGAAGAACTTCATGCACAAAAAATCTTATAACCAGATTAAGACCTTGTTGGTGTTAAAGGTGCCACTGGACTCAAATTTTGTAATGAACTACTGTCTCCTCAGGGGCCACACTGAGAATTAGATATATTGATTCAAGAGTGGTACAGTAAATTAAGAGATTGGTTTTATTTTGCCAATCTTCTTTTTAATTTTAAAACTATTTGGACACATCCTTCACTTCCTATACATGGACAGAATCCCTGCAAAATTATGAATCCCTACAACATTTGAATCTTTCTTGATGAAATTGGCTATAGTTTCAAGACAGCATTATAAAGGATTTATGCCTTCAAGACTTTTCTTTGTTCCTTGACCTAGATGTTAGTTAAGATTCATTAATTTTTATTGATCACTGGAAACTCACTTGTGAGTGAATGCACTTTCTGAATTAGTGTCTCCTTTAAAAGGAATAACTTTATCTTTTTTTTAAAAAAAATAGGTTTTAACTGATGTTTTCATGAAGAACTAGGGTGGAGCATGGCAGTGTTTGAGAATCTGTTTTATAAGAAAAATGTTCCGCTTATGCAAAGAGAAATCCCTAAATTCCACAAACTCCTCCTCCAGCTGCAGACACCCAGGGCCGGCTCGCTCACTTTCGCCTAGAGCGCGGGGCCATCATGGGGGCGCTGGGCTGGGGAAGCCAGGCACACAGCGAAGCCTCTTCCCCAGGCTGGAGTTGCTCAGCAACCCGGCACCAGCGCCGCCGCATCTGCCATGTGCATTGCCGGCCTCCTCCAGCGTTGCCACTGCCACAGCGTGAGGAGGGGGAGGAAGAGACACCCCTTAGGAGGCCAGCAGCGGGAGGTGCAGCCCCACTATGCTTTTGGCACCTTCCTGCTGTTTCCTTCTCAGCTGTTGCTGCTGCCGCCTGGCACAGCTCGAGCTTCTGTGGCCTCCGGCTCCATTTTTGCGCTGCCTCTCAGGCAGCTCCCCCACCCCGCACAAACTACCGCTGGGTAGTGAGAGAGGTGGGAAGGGAAGGAGGGATGAGTTTGTCCGTCACTCATGCAGCGTGGCACGAGGACGAGCGCTGCCTCCCAGTCGCTGAAGTACCCTGGAGCCCAAGGGGAGTGCACATGGAGACCTCTCTGAGACCCTCAGCCACTCATGCTGAGCTCCCTGCTGGGAGACCCAGCACCTTGGAAGCTCTGCAAGGGTCCCCGTGTGGCTAAGAGATCCGAGTCGCTCATCTGCGCTGGGGGGGGGCTGAGCGGGCAGTGGAAGGGGTGAGGGGCCGGCACAGGCACCACAAGCTAGACTCACCTAGAGCGCAGAAACTCCTCGGGCCAGCCCTGCAGGCACCACACCATATTCTGTACTGTGTCAAAGTGTGCCCAGCCTTGAGGATGAGCAAATCACAAGGGGATGGATTGGAACAGATGTGGTAGGAAAGCTGGCATTGAGAGCCACCATGGTGTAATGCCTAAAGCAGGGGTGTCAGACTTAAGGCCTGTGGGCTGGAAGCTGCCCACCCATGCCTTTAATCAGGCCCACAGCCCTTTTCTTCACCCCTCTTCCTCCTTTTGTCCTCACCCTCTGAAGCCTGAGGCTGCCGAAGTTCCCAGGTCCCTCCATCTTGTCTTTGCCTGCTCTGGCAGGAAGCTCTTCTGGGCTTGCAAAGTTATAAAGAAAACATGGAATGGAATTTTCCATTTAGGTCTCTGCACCCAGATAGACTACTCTGGAATTGTTTCCAACAATAGAAACAGTGCTCTGGCCCGGCTGGAATGACAGGGCACTGAGTGGAATAACGGGCCTGGGGAGTAGCAGCGGCATTCTGGGACTGGAATTCCACTCTGGGGGCCCTCATTCCAAACCCAAAATGCTTCTGCTACTCCCAGGGACTGTCATTTCGCTCTGGTGGCTGTCATTCCAGTCCCAGAGTAGTCTGTCTGGGCCCAGAGACCTTAATGGGCAATCCATTCTGCATTTTCTTTGCAACTTTGTCTGTGCTGCAATGTATCTCAATGGAGTGGAGCGCAAGAAGTTTCACTTTCCAGTGTTTGTATAGTTGAAGGTGTTGCTTGTTGGAGTTGCCTCCTTGCAAATACAGGGTTGATGTTTTGAGCCACCTTGTGTCTGCTGAATGGGCCTGAGAACAGGTGCCTGAGTGAGTACTCTAACCTGGGAACCCACAGCCCAATGGGGACATTACACTGGAGATCCACTGCCACTTTGAGTAGGGGAGCGAGAGGGGGGGGGGGGGAGAAGCTTGCAGTGCCCAACCATTTTATGTTCCTAGGCTCAGAGCATTTATATATTTTTAATTTCTGTTTTAGTTTCTGCTGTGATTCTTGTGCTTTTTCTTGATGTTTTATTTCAAAAATTGCATTGCCAAACCTCACTATTCCATTTTGCTAGTTATCAGAGACTGTTAAATAAACGAAATATCACTTGAGTTTTAAGCATTAAAAAAAATCTTTAATTGTGTTTGTATCTTTTATAAAATTTATATCTCTGCTGCCTGGCATTACATTTTATGACACGCATGGCCTAGCTCCACAAAGTCCCATTTATGTCAGATCCTGCCTTTGTAACAAATGAGTTCGACATGCTTGGCCTAAAGTGTCAAACCAGGATCGAGATTTGAATGCCCTCTTTGCCATGTGAGCTTGCTGTGTGACTTTGGGCCAGTCACACATTCTTGGCCTAACCTACCTCACAGGATTCGTGTGAGATTAAAATGGAGGAGAGGAGAATGATGTAAGCCACTTTGGGTCCCCATGGGGGAGAAAGGCAGGGACTAGATTAAATAAATTAATAATAAAGCCACACTGTGCAAGTGGAGCTCTGCTAGTGATTCTCCAGATCCAACTCACCAACTTCCAAAAAAGCACTGCAACAATTCCTATACCCAACAACTGAAATGGAAAGGTGCATCAATACTTCAAATAGTAACATAAATATTTATCACACTGGTATTCTGTCCTTCTTCCAAGGGGCTTGATACAGTTTAGAGGGGTTTATCCCACTTTTACCCACACAAAAATCTAGTGAAATAGGTTAGGCTGCAGAGAGACTTTTTCAGTATCGGAATTAAAATCATCATAATAAAACCAGTTGATGCTTTTGATTTTATCCTAGAATTTGAAATGAATGCACTTCAAAGTATGCCAGATTTTAGTACAGAAACATGCCAGGTCTATTGTTTTCTGCTGATTTTATAAAGCAATTAAAGGAATGTTACAAATAGATAAAATATGTTACCTCTTATTTTCACCTTGATGCTGTGAGATAATGCTTGCAGTACAATATATTGAAACTTTGGTTATATAAATTTTAATTGTGCTGCCTGTGAAATCTTCCATTTTCAATTCTGGTCCTGTAATGTGTGCGTAGCAAAACTTATTTCTAGTAACAATGATCAATAACAACAATACACAATTGTACTATGATGTCAACATAAGAATTTCTAGTGGCTCCAGGGGAAAAAATCTTTTATGCATGCAGAATTATTATGAGTGACAGCATCCAAATATACAGCATGTAATAGACAGACGTCAACTCTGTGACTCAACCCTCAATTATACAATTTAACAGTTTATAATTTAATGATGTGTTCAGTAATAAAGTGCATAGTGCAAGATTAAATTAATGTTGAATGTGATATCCAACATAAATGTCACTGCTGAGCTCTTAATTTATGCCAACCCGAAGCCCATATTTGCAGTTTGTAGAACAGGAAGCACAACTTTCTAGTCAGTAGTAATTATTCGACTTTTCAGCTTTTCTGTGTTGACAGATCAGTGCACTAAAACTGATTTTATCTTTAAAATGATCCCTTTCTTAGCAAGTGATTCTTGGGGTGCTTTATATAAAAATGAGAACATCATATCTTCAAATTCTTTTCACAGGACATCTAATACACTTTTTGGCCCAGTCAAGAACAAATATAATCACCAAAAAGAAGGTTGTGTTTGATTGTGTTTGGGCCACACCAAACAATAAAAAATCTTACAGAAATCTGGATTTCAGTGTCATAGAAAGTATTCTTGAAAGCTACCATCCTGAATGACTACTAACCTTCCAGTGCATGGAGGGATGTCTCTCTCTCTCTCTCTCTCTCTCTCTCTCTCTCTCTCTCTCTCTCTCTCTCTGTGTGTGTGTGTGTGTGGGC
The DNA here is from genome assembly GCF_001447785.1 of Gekko japonicus. Lineage (NCBI taxonomy): Eukaryota > Metazoa > Chordata > Lepidosauria > Squamata > Gekkonidae > Gekko > Gekko japonicus. The sequence continues at coordinate 51,929 of NW_015170334.1, read as the reverse complement.
TCAGAGATGGCTCCTTACCAAATGAGACATAATTGTAGGGAGAGGTACAAATCACTTCTGTGGATTTTGTAGGGAAACTATTAATCCACAAAAGAATAGTAACATGGGGATTGAATTCTGATGAAGCTGTTTTATGCTGAATCAAATAACTAGATCGTTATTGTGTATTCTGCCTGGCAGCAGCTCTCCAAGGGCCTCAGACAGAGCAAAATCTTTCCAAACACCTGCTACCTGAGGTCCTTTAACCAGAGATGCTGAGGATGAAATTTAAGACCCCAAGTGTACTCTACCATTGCCCCAGGTCCTTTTTGGAGACGGCGGAACGGTAGAAGGAAACTGTGTATTGAGAAGCAGTAATACTGAAACAGAACCTTTAAACCTTCAGAACCCTTTTCAGGAATCATTGTGCTGCTATAGTGTAACAGGAACTGCTTTGATTTAATGAAAGACAAGATTCTGGACACCCAGTACCATTTCAGATAAAGGTCAGTGTACCATTCTGCACTGCTGGAGCTTCCCCCCAAGCCAGCTCAATTATATCATAATGGTTCAGATATGCAAATGGTAGCATGGAAGATCCTCACATTATACAAATGTACCTTGCTGCACAGTTCAGTAATTATTGCCACTATTGTGAAAAATGTGAAGAAAAGGGCTAGTTTTACAAGTAAACAGTGCAGCAAGCTACTTCGGACAAACACCTTGTGGTAGAACAGGCTTCACATGTAGCCCAGCAAGCCTTTACGCTGCTACTCCATGTGTGAACTGAGCTTTATTATAGTTAATGACACAAAAATGACAATACTTCGCTCTTCTTCATCTGATCTCAGAGCAGCCTACAGTTCCCAGGTCGACTCCTATCCATGTAAGCTTGTGGGCCTGCTTCAGCAGCAGAACAGCATCACATGCTTCTTATCAGGTATTTGGTATTTACTTTGCTTTATAGCTCTATTATTATAGCACATATTAAAACAGGATATATTATAAACTATTTAAAAAGTAGTTGGTTAAAATTTACAACATCACATATTAATCAGTTTTATGGCTACCTAATGCTGACGCTTTCATTGATACTGACATTTTGCATGCTAATACCGCAGACTAAAGGGTAGCAGCCGTGCTACACATTATGTAGAATGGACCACTCACCGCAGGCCCATCAAAGCGTAGAGCCCCAGGATATCTACAGCTCACCCACTCAATGCTTGATAAATCACTAGATTTTGCATCCCAGAAAAAGGTAGGATATGCCACTTGGGGTGCAGCATAGTAAGATCATTCTTATTTCTTGCAATAGAGGTGCATACAATGGCATTTTCTGTAATGAATTAAAATTCAAATACACCCAAGTTTGGAACATGTGGGATTGATAGAATCATAGAATAGAATCTTAGAATTGGAAGGGACCTCCAGGGTTATCTAGTCCAACCCCCTGCACAATGCCGGGAATTCACAAATACCTCCCCCCCACCCCAGGGATCCCTGTTCCATGCACCTCACCCCCAAAGTGGTGATCAGCATTTCCCTGGGTGTGTAAGAAAGGGCTGTGAGAACTAAGCACTGATGCAACCCTTCCTGCCCTCTTTCTCATGATTGCCTAAATTCACAGAATCAGCATTGCTGTCAGATGGCCATCTAGCCTCTGTTTAAAAACCTCCAAAGAATTTATGTTGTGCAAATTACTATGTGAAATTGATTTTGAGTGGGTCTGATTACAAAGGAATAATTTTAAAGCTCAAAAAAGTTTATTTTGTGTGGATATGGGGGAAGGGAGGGTTTGTCACTAATGTATCCCAAATTAAAGCAGGTTCTCTGTATTGAAGCAACATTTCTATATGCTGTTCATGACAGTCATCACAGATGGAGGAAATGCAAAATATTTAAAGTCACAGAGGGTTCACCTATAAAAGCTGCTGTAATTTGATGCATTACAGTTCCTGATCTTGGCTAGAAGACTATCAAGCTATAAAATTAATGAGAAACCTGCGGAGCTAAATTAACATCTATCATTTCTAACAGTAACAAACTTTTAAAAAATAAACTGTAATACACTGGCTTCATTTTAGAACCATATAATTAAAGTGTCATTTGTTACTTTTTATTATAAGATATCCAATTATCTGCCCAGAAGTAATCAGACGTATGCTAGTTATTCATTAATTGGCAGATTATTAAAACTGCATGTAGAAAAAAATATTTGGAGACATATTCTAACTGATAATTAACTTACGTAAACAAGAAAGTATATTATATCACATTTCCAAATTAGATATGGAAAAGATGCTGCAATAAAATATGAGTTATAATTGTTGTCATATTTTAAAAATCACTTCCATTACCATTTCACTTAAAAACTAAACGTTATTAGAATTTTTGAAAGTGTGTGAACATTCAGCCAAGGGAAGCATGGGAGAACCGCACTGTTGGTTTGTTTGGCCTGGTCATGACTCATTCTTCTGCACCAAGGACAGTGACCTTGAGGCTTAAAGTATGTTATGATTTCCAACATGTTGTGTTGGGGTTCCCCAGCCTGGTCTTGGAGCAATCGACTGCTGCTGGGAACTCCATTATACAATTCTGAAATGTCCCAATTCATTGCAATCCCCAATGGGTCAGATAGCACCCACCTGGGGCTAGTTTGAGTCAGAAAAATGGCAGATGGGGAGGCTGAAGCCCCTTCTGTCCCAGCACCAAGGTTCTGATCTTAATTGGGACCACAATCACATGGAAATAAATTCCCAGCAGTTTCAAAGTCAGGTCAGACAACATAATGTGTAGCTTGGTCCCTCAGAAGCCTCCGTTCCTAAAGCTTCCTTGAGGGACTCTCTGAAAAACAGCCATACAAAGACTAGAAGTTCAAACCACTCAAAAGAAGCCTTGCCACTGCACCAGCCTATGGCCATCACCCTATAAGCCCTCATCTATAATGGGCAAAGGAACATCTAGAGGCCATCCACTGATATTTGAACATCATGTTTCAAACCAGAGCTTCTCCACTTTAAGCTCCAACTTACAGCTGAGGACACAGCTTCGATAGCAAACAGACATGCTGTGATATTTAAAGATGGAATTGAGATTTGATTGTTGTAAAAACATAGTCTATACTACCTAAGCACTCAAAAGGCCTGAATATGTCTGCAGCCCATCTAATCCTAGATGATGGACCCTCAGTCCATCAACTTGATAGTGCTTGATCCCACTCCTTAAAACTTCTCCCATACTGTTAGGGCAGTCATGTGTATAAAGAACAGTACTTTAAATCATGCCACTTTATCACTTCCTACTGCTGTTTCTAATAAATCAATTTTATGAAAATTTTAAACAAATAAAGTTTGTTCTCTTTCTCTCCTTGGTACACTGAATAATTTTAACTGAATGTAATAATGGAATAGAATGGAAAAACTCAAATATACAGCTAATAATTTCCCTTTCTGTTATTCCCTCCCCCTATTATTATTCCTATTCCTACATTCTGTACTATAAAAGCATCAATAGCTGAATTACAATGTTTTTGGAGCAGAGGGAAAACAATTTACAGAGTGCAGATGTATTCAAGAAATGCATGTAAAACTTTTGCCAATCTATGGCTGCTGCCACACGGGACGGCTGAAACGCAGCTAAGCAGAGCCGCACCGAACTTGAGACGCCGCGGCGGGATCCCGCGGATCCCCTCAGCCGTGGCGCATCGCTCCCCGGTACGATCAGATGCCAGGGAGGAAAGTCCGATGGGAGGGGGAGGCTGCCGAACTGCGCATGCTCGAGCATGCGCAGTACGGCCGGGGGCCAGGATGCGGCGGCGCAAGGACGCGCCGCCCGATCCCACAGCTCGGCTTGCGGCGCTGGAAGGGATACAACCACCTAGTTAGGTGGTTCTTTTTTACAGCACGGTATTGACGTTTGGGACGGAACAGGGACGGGCAGGCAACGATTCCCAGATGTTGCCGTGGGATCATGCCCGTTTGCTCCGCCCCCGTTCCGTCCCGCTCCCGGCCCAAAATGCCTCGTATGGACAGGACCTAAGAAGTATCAAAGAAGCAAATCCAACAAACGTATTACATGTTTTAACATAGCATTATCAGAGGGACACAGTTCAAATTGGTAAGGGTTCAGGTCCCTGGAGAAAGCAACTACCATATTTACTTTTATCACATCTTTAAAGGCAGGTTCCAGCGGCATTGGGCAGCAAATTCCAAGTTTAGGACTTTATCCAGGAACAATTCCACCACTGATGGGACCAAATGCTGTAATTTACCATTTATCATTCACTAGATCAGGTTACGATACTCAGATGCCACATTGTGTATGATGTTACTGCAGTGAAGCACAAATCATGCTCCCCTGTATTATCCAATTATTACTTGTTTTTCTGCCAAATCACTCCCATAAATATGCTTTTTTGACAAGTTCTATTGAGAAAGGCTTCTCATACAGAAATATTAAGAGGCCTAAACAATTAACATGCAGAATACCAAAATGACACAGAGGAGCTCTTTCAGGTGGATTCCCTCACATATTCATGCCACCAACTGCTATGCTAACAGAGTGTGATCCTAAGCAAAATAGCACCCTTCTAAACCCATTGGGTTCAATGCACTGTAAAATGCCATAAACTGCACTGTAAAAATGCTATAAAATATAGGCATATGCCACATTCCATTCTAACCCCCCAGAATACTACAGTCCCCCAAACTCTACTCTGCAAAGCAGCCTTTCTATTTCTTAACAGTCTGTAACTTCAAAGTCAACTCTGTAATTAGAAGAAGAGGAGAAGAGATTGGATTTATACCCCACCATTCACTACCTGAAGGAGTCTCAGAGTGGTTTACAATCTCCTTTCCCTTTCCCTCCCCCTCCCCACAACAGACACCCTGTGAGGTAGGTGGGACTGAGTGAGCTCTTTTGAGAACTGCTCTTTCCAGAACAGCTCTGAGAGAACTGTGACTTACCCAAGGTCACGCCAGCAGCTGCATGTAGAGGACTGGGGAATCAAACCTGGTTCTCCCAGATTAGAGTCCGCGCTTCTAACCACTACACCAAACTGGTTCTTGAGACATGGGCCCTTTTCAGGCAGCCTATTTCGTTTTGGTAACTGGTTACTAATGGAATTTTTCTGTCATTTCAGACAGACCCGTTTTAGTAACCAGCTGCTAACAATTAATTTACCTGTTCGGTCAATCCCACTTGTGTCCTGTTGGGGAAGCATGCCTGAGCCATTGTTGATTAAAACTGCTTTCTTTCCTTTTCAAACCCTTCCTTCCACTTCTGAATTGCTGTGATATGCTGAGTGAAATGCCCCATAGTGCTTCCTGCAATGCGGCTTTCTTTCCCCTCCCCTTTTCACTGCATGCACATGATTTTCCTTGGACCTTTTTTAGTGAAGATTCTAATGTGAGCAGAGGTCATTTCGGAGGGGATCGCGGGGGATCGCAGTTCCCCCGGGTGAGGTATGGGGGGCGGGGCACATGACGAAGCCCCGCCCCCCGCTTCCGGCCCTCATTTAGCCAGGAGGAGGCAGGAGAAGAGGGAGGGTAAGTTGCTTCCTCCCTGCCTCTCCCCACCCCTGCCTGCCTGGGGCCAGGGAGGGCCTTCGCGGGGCTTCCTTGCACTCCTGCTGGCCTTGCAGGTCCACCACCGGGCCCCTCATGGGGCTCGGCAGTGGAGCTGCAAGGCCGGCGGTGGCGGCCGGGACCGTTGGGGGCGGGGGGTGTGGCCTTATGACACACTTCCTGTGATGTCAGGGGGTGTGGCATATGCTAATGAGTTATGCTAATGAGTTCCCCTAGCTCTTTTTCTACGAAACGACCCCTGAATGTGAGCACTAAAATGCTAAACAAATATAGCTGGTCAGTGTAATAGTGGCACCATAGAGATGCCTGGACTTTCAGCCTTGTTTGCAATCCCCCCTCCCTAAGCCCCTGATTGCAGCTCAGTGATGCAAAGAAGAGGAGAAAATCCACTTTATCCCAAGGCACAGCTCTCCCCCAATGGTGCATTCCTATGTGGCATGAAAGCTGTGGCTGTTGAATCTCTGTCTGCCTAGGAAGCCTTAAAAGGAAGGGAGAAAGAGAGAATCCTATAGAAAAAGTGGAGCTACATAATCCTGATAGTTGCAGTCTTGTACTCCCCACCGTGCCTCTGCTGAGGCTTTGGATTTATTTATTTGGATTTTGTTTTGTATTGCATTATATGGATAGCCTGAATTGTAGAATGAGCCTGAGCTTTGGTCACAAGCTCCATAGACTCTCAGTATCCTGAAATCAACAGCCTGATTGGCTGCCATTGTGCAATGGACCAATCAGGGAAGACTATGACTTTTGGTGGGAACAAACCCTATAGGTCCTAAACACTCACTTATGATTGGACCTTACTGTTCTAGAGGTGTGGTTTAGCCAGTTCCAAACTGTATATAGCTTGGGGTTGTCCTGTGTGTTCTGTGTTTTGTTCTAATAAACTGAAATCACTGATTAAAGAAAGAGTTGCCTGATCTTGAGTTACAATAGATTGCAAGTGGATTTATCCCAAAGTAGGGGGAAAGGAATGGAGGGTAAGGGACTTAGCTCTTTGGCATTCTTCCCCCACAAGTGTCTAGGGCTGCTCTTTCAGCTTAACCCTTTCAGTACCTTAGCAGAGGCTACACCTAGGGATAAAGTAGATTTTCTCCTCTTCTTTGCATCACTGAACTGCAATAGGAGGTTGGGGGGGGGGATCACAAATGAGGCTAAGAGTCCAGGCATCTCTATGGTGTAGCTATTACACTTACCTGCTATATTTGCCTAGCATTTTAGTGCTCACATTAGAACCTTTAAAAAAAAATAAACACCTGAGGAAGATTGCACACACAGGGTGAAAAGGGGAGGGGAAAGAAAGCATCACTATTTGAAATGGCCAGATCGCTTCTGAGACAGCTCACTGATGGAAGGAAATTTGTTGTGTGAAACCCCCATCCCTGTACCACTTTACTTGGAACCGGGCCAATGACAGATAACATCTGGTTTAGAAAGATAATGTGAAAAGGGCCAAGGTGAGCCAGTGATCTCAAACAGTGAGTTTTCAGGGAGGGAGCTGTGTTGTTACTTGGGCATTAGACACTCTGGATTGAAAGCCTCCGACACCTCCCACTAACAGAAAGCCGAATACAAGTTTATTCAACACACAGGCTTAACTTAACTAACATAAACTTTAGGCTTTCCCTCTTGTCTCCCCAGGAAGTACTTCCTGTTTTCACAGGGGCAAGTGGCCTCCAGTTCTTTACTGTTACCACCATCTTGTTCTTGACTCCCACCACTTTTGCCTCAGCCTCATTTCTTCCTGTATGTTGCCCTTGAACCACTGCCTAGGAGCCACATCAGGTAACACTCCTTCTCTCCTCATTGTCCAGGTGTCTTGTCATGTAACAAGCTGCACATGACAAACAGGACTCCCCAAACTCTTGCCGTTTGCTTGGTTTTGTCCATTCAGAGCCCCTCTAGTTTTACTGACTTCAGACAGAGGTATGGGGACATTTCACATTAGGGCCAACTTTATTTATTACACTGTTTGTCTCAGTTAACATCTCTAACAGCTGGTGAAACTGAGTGTTCAGGAATTAACTACAGCAATGAGTCCAAATGAAAGATTTTACTTCCATTGCTTTCTGTACTCTTATATATTTCTGGTCTTACACCAGAGTGAAATGAATTATCAGCCAAATGCATAAGGTTAACTTGTGTTCAATGAAATACCAGTTATATCATTAGGCAATTGCCTTTCTTGGTGCATCTAAATAATGCACATTTTTAATTTTTCACCAAGGACGTCAAGCTAGGGCCATTTGTGGGGGTGAAATCCTATTTTAGCTTGGCAGAAACTAAGGACACAAAAGTAGCCCATTGGGGAGGGCGGGGTATAAATGTGAAAAATAAATAAAAAAATAAATATAAATAAATAAATAAGCCTGATAAATGCAAGCATAGCTACTTTAAGAGGCAACATTTGCTGACAGCACCAGCTACAATTAGGAGAGAAATCTCAAGAAGGAAGAAATGATGTCACTAGTCACACCAATGGCAGGTGTTAATGCTGTAGCAACTGGCTAGGAAACTGTGGGAAGATATGTATTCTAATTATTTGAAGGCTTGGGTGAAAACCTGAAAAGTATCTTATACTAGCAGATAGTGAGAATTGAGCTACCAGTGATATTTTCATCCTTCCAGTGGTGAGTACCACTGGGCAGCATGGGTCACTTCCCTGTGGATTTTATTTATTTAAAATACTTTTATACTGCCTTTCTACCAGATCAGGCTCCACAAGGTGGCAAACATTAACAAACATAAAAATTAAAGCAATTAAAACAAACAAACACTAGAAGAAGGGCCAGTAACCATTGGGGATATGCCAGATGAAACGAAAAGTCTTCACCTGCTGGCAAAAAGTACCAATAGAGGGAGACAGATGAACCTCCCTGGGGAAGGAGCTCCAAAGTTTTGATGCCATGACCAAGAGGGCCCTTTCTTGGGTTGCCACCTGTCTAGCTTCAGATAATGTGGGCAACTGAAGCAGGGCCTCTGAAGATGACCAGAGTGTAAAGGTAGACTCATATGGGAGGAGGTATATGGCCCCAGGTCATATAGGGCTTTAAAGGTCAATACCAGCACCTTGAATGGAGCCTGGAAGCAAACTGGAAGCCAATGTAGATGGAACAATATTTTTTGCTATGTCTTGATGAAGAGGGAAACCAAAATGATAAGGGATTGGAGGACTATGAGAAAAGGCTGAAGTTTCTTAGAGTTCTCCATTTAGAAAAGAGACAATGAAGGGGAGACTTGATAAAGATTTATAAAATTATGTGTGGGGTAGAGAGAGTAGACAGAAAGAACCTTGTCTCCCTTTGCAACTTGAGGACATCTAATGAAGTTGATGGGTGGTAGATTCAGGACACGTAAAGGGAAATTTCTTTACTCAATGAGTGGTTAAATTAGCTTCCAGAGGATATAGTGATGGCCACAGGTATAGGTGGCTTTAAAGGGGGATTATGGAGGATAGGTCTACCAGTGGCTACTAACTAAAGTAAAGTAAACCTCTGAATACCAGTCCCAGGAGCCAATTTTAGGGGAAGGCCTTGAACTCTATGTCCTTCAGAGTAACAGATTGCCCACTGTATGAGACAGGGCTCGTCTTATGTTCTTAAGTCTCTTTTGCTGTTGCAGATAATGGGGTTCTTCTCATTAAGCCCTGAACAACCATATTTAAAGAGAAAAGGGAAGGCAATTATCTTACTTCCTTGTTCAGATTATCACTATGTGGATGACTGCCAACTATATGTCTCTCCAATTTATCTGAAGAAATGAGCTTTGCACACAAAAGCTTACACTTTGAGTAAAACTTTGTTGGTCTTAAAGGTGTCACTGGACCAGTGCTCCCTCTAAGCCGTGGAGTCTTGTGAGCAAAAACTCTACTTTGTGAGCTCCTGGCACTGAAGTCGTGAACGAGCGATCTGGCTGCTGCATAAATTAGTTTGCTCTGCAGCCATCCTTCCCGAGTGAAGACAAAAATCTGTGAGCTGGAGGCTTAAAATCTGTGAGCTAGCTCACACTAACTCAGCTTAGAGGGAACACTGCACTGGACTCAAACTTTTGTTATATATCTCTCTGTGAGCTGAGTAGGGTGATGAGCACTGAACCAGTCTGTGGAAACAATAATGGCTGGATGTAAACTAAATTTCAGTCTAGAAAAAACTTGACGTACAGCTAGTGGATAATAACTAAATCACAGTTTGTGGCATTTTACAGTTCTGGATGGGCTTATAGTCCCATTTAGGTTTACACTTTGGGGGATTCTTCAGTCTGGAGCTGTAGATGGAGATTCATATTCACTCTGTTGCCAATAACTCTTCAAGCAGCTTAAACCAGTTTGCCAACTGCAGCAATACCCTGAGTACAGGATTGGCCAAAGTAATCCATGTGCTAATCACATCCAGGTAAAACTAATTTATTTATTTTATGTTATTTTTGGGATTTATATCCCACCCTACCCAAGCAGCTCAGGGTGGCTAACAGGCGGCCATGCCGGATTAAAATATAAAATACAATAAAACATCATTACATACAGAATAAAATGGTGCTCTACAATTCTCTAAGACTCCCCAAGATGTGTGATGACCCATATTGGCGGCCAGCATTATTAATGGCGTGAGCGCCATTCATCCACGTTTCACGGGCATACCATGATGACTTTCGGAAAACTTCAACTGGCTCAAAATGAAAACCACCTTCTCTGAATGTCACCTGCTCGGATATGTACCTGTTCATCAATTGAGGCAGGTCTCTGCTCTGTGTGCCTTCCTATTTTGAAGCTCAGTAGGAGTGTGCCAGAGACAAAACATTTACAGTGGTGGCACCCACCCTTTGGAAATTGTTTCTCACATGGGCTTATCTGGAGCCAAATGTATATTACTTAGGAGCCAGGAAAAGGTATTTGTGTCCTCTCTAGACTTTCAGATCCCTGCAGTTTAGTTTTTAACTACCTTGCTCTCTTTTAATGATTCCATGGTAAGGTTTTAGTAATTCTTTTAATGCTATTTTTTGATATATTTACAAAATTGTAATCTGATGTGATTTAGTTTTAATTTATTGAATATATACTTCCTATTATTTCACCGGTTTTTAGTTAGTGATGCCAGCCTCCAGGTGGGACCTGGGGGATCCCCTGGAATTAACGCTTATCTCTTGATTACAGAGATGAGTTTCCCTGGAGAAAATTAATGCTTTGGAGGGTAGATTCAATCACATTGTACCCCACTAAGGTTCCTGTCCTTCCCAGGTTCTATCCCCAAATCTTCAGGAGTTTCCCAACCTGGATCTAGCAACCCTACCTCCCCATCCTCTGCAACCCTATTATATTTCTTGGTGGAAGCTGCCTCAAATATATTTTTATAGATGTGAGAAAAATGTCTTAAATTCCTATCCATACTTGTCTCTCTTAAGAATGAATCCTTCTTAAAAATACAATTCCAGCCACAATCTTGCTGTATCTCTTTTTACAATCAGAGACTTTAAAATCAAAAGATGAGGAATGGAACTCTGGTAGAAGCAAGCTGATCAATTACTCCTATGATACCTGCTCTTATGACCTTATTTTCTCCTTTAGAGACTGCATTATGAAGCCAGGGAGCTTTCTGACCTTTCCTTGCACTTACATCAGAGTCATTTCCCCCCTTAAAAAAGAATACATGATTTATTACATGAATATAAATGGCACCAAACTGCTTCACAGCTTGCAGTCTCTTTGTATAATACAATTACACTTAGAATAATTCTTCAAGAATGGCTGAGTGACCAAAGCTAAAGAATTACAAAAGGTATAAAGCACAATCTATGGGCTATGCCAAGTGTTCTTGGCATGGTTTATAAAATGACTATCTGATAAAAAGTGCCCCTATCCCAAAAGCTGAAATAGTAGATTTAGCAAGTAACAGAAGGTTTTATTCTATGCCACAATCCACTGGACTGGCCCACGGCTCACATGATTGGAAAATAAGGGCCTTAGTAAAACTTGCTGAATTAATCCAATCTCAGGCTTTACCTAAGCAACTGTAATTTCACTCTATCCTTTCCCCCTCAGTCTACTTGAACCCCAGTTCAATGGAAATGGCCAGATGATTGTCACTTGTCAGCCTTCTTCCGTCACTTTAGAAATGACTGTATGATGTAATTCTATGGCAGGAGCAACCAACCCTTTCCCATTGATAAAATCCTTTTTTTTAAATCCATGCCCTTTCTTTGAGGAAACTTTTCCCCAATTTATAGAATAGCTAAAACAATAAGCGCTCTTTTCTGATTTTGATTTCTGTTGTTAGTATGACTCAATACAGCATTCTGATTTATTAAGATTAATTTTCCCTAATGAAAACTAAAACCAAAACCAATACAATGGCCCATCTGGACAAATAATTCATGAAAGTACCTGCAAGACAAATGTCATCCGCATATTCAGAGATTTAGCACATAAATAATAAATAGGACTTTTAGGGTTATATATTTGTAACCCCATAATAATACAGCATGTAAAATTTACATAGATATTCAGATTTTTGCTTTAAAATGCTATATTTGTATTTAATTGAGATGGTATTTTACATGATCTGTGTCTTGGGTAAAATCTTCCTGCTGTTTTTAACTTCGAAGTACATTAGCAGTCTTTGGTTTAATTATATCTGAAGTTCCTATATTTTCCTAAACAGAAGATCTTTAGTTCTCAGGTACACAAAATTGCACTGATTGCACTAGAAGGTGCATGCACTAAATACATTTCAGCCAGGGGTCATTTCATAGAAAAAGAGGTGCAGGAGCTCATTAGCATAACTTATTAGCATAACTTATTTGCATATGCCACACCCCCTGACATCACCGGAAGTGTGTCAGAAGGCAACACCCACTGCTCAGGCTCCACTGGACTGTTTTGGATTGCTAGCTATTGGGGGGGGACATGCAGATCTGCCTCACAGAGGAGGGAGAGCTTGTACCTGAAGGTGGGCTGGAGGGAGGGGCTCTGCAGCTTACCTGGCTGCTTCTTGCTCCTCGTGGCCTGGCTGAGGGCTGCTGGGAGCAGGGGGCAGGGCTTGTTGCATGTACCCGCCCCCTCGGCTCCTTACTGCCGGAGATCCACTCCTTTGTGCTCCCGCAGGAAATGACCCCTGATTTCAGCTGTTAAACTTTTTTTTAAATTTTGTTTATTGAATTTTCCACATTTTATACAAAAAGGAAACAGCAACTTAACTATTTCATTTTGCAGATATCTTCACACAGTTTTAAATAAATAACTGTAGCACTAAAAAATAAGCCTTGTTCATTAAGTTAAACCAAATTTTGACTCTTTCAACCAGTTCTAAAAACTAGACCAATACTTTTCATATTTCTCTATACTTTTTTCTTCAATAATACAGGTTAATTTCTTATATATATATATATATATTCGAATGTATAAATAAATAAATATCTTTTTTCAAAAATGTATCAGGTATCACATTTAACAGGAGGAACATTTTTACCTATTATATTATCCAACATTTCTTTCACTATCAACCATTTTTTTTTTGTTTTACATTCTACCACATGTTTTACATTCTACATGTGGTAGAATGTACCTATACAGTGTTTACATTTCCAGCAATATTTTCCTAGTTTCTCATTAAATTTATTTAATCTGGCAGGTGAGATGTGCCACCTATAAAACATCTTTACTATATTTTCTTTAAAGGCACTCGTTCTTACAAACATTATGTTTCTCGTCCAAATTTTATCCCATTTCTCAAAACTTATACTATAACCTATATCTCGTATCCAAGCTAACATTGATGGTTTCACCTGCTCATCTGTCATTTTCCATTCTAACCAAAAATTATAAGCCAAATCTTGTCTAACTCAGTTTGACTATCATAGATACCCACTTGTTTATCTTTTGACCATCTTGAAATCAGTTGGGTTTTTCCCCACCATGTTAGGTTAGTCCCTTGCTCTTTTAGGTGATTTTCTGGATGTATATCTCCCTTAGAGTCTAACAGATCTTCATATCTCCATTTAGGATATTTAGTATAGAGCGATGGTAATGCAAAGGCCTCTATGGGAGAGAGCCATCTGGGTAGTTTTATATACTGTTTCACTTTTATCTCCTCCCAGATTTTACACAGCGCCACTCTGATAGTGTGTTGTTCAAAAAGCGTGGAAGGGGCTGATTTACTATACCACAAATAAAAATGCCACCCCATCTGTAAGTCATGCCCCTCCAAGCTCAGTACTCTTTTATCCTCCTGTACAATCTATTCCCTTATCCAATTCATAGCCGCCGCTTTATAATACAGAGCCCAATCTGGAAGAGAGAAAGCTAAACCACCTCTTTGTTTTCTTTCCTGTAGGTATTTTAACTTTATTCTTGGTCTTTTTTGCTGCCAGATGAATTCCTTCACTAACTTTTCTAGATCTTAAAAAAAAATTGATTCCTTAAGATGGGAATAGTTTGAAATAAAAAAGAATACGAGGTAACACATTCATTTTTATCGTTGCCACTCTCCCCAACAATGAAATGTGCATACTTCTCCATGTTTCTAAATCCTTCTTTATTTCTAGCAATAGTTTCAGCTGTTAAACTAACAGCCATATAGCATTCAGACAAATTTCAGGGGAAAGCAGCATGTACATATTTCTGCCATTCCCTTTCTTTCAGATTAATGGTAAATGTGTCTGTTATTAAAACTTTGTAACATGTATCTCTTTATCTAGATGGCCACAAGCCATTTTGGCCACTCTTTGTAGAACAGTGTAACAGTGGCTGTATTCAGTTGCCCACTCTTGTGTAATTCATGGAGAGGGGGAAGATTTGAATCTTGTCCATTCTTCCCATGCCCATCTTATATATATTTATCTGACCTTCTGCATAGAGACTTGTATGCATAGAGATTTTTTATACATGCAGAATGTACTTATGACATGCAGCATGTACTTGCATAGGCTTCATGAAGAAGACTTAGTCAACAATTGGAGGTCAAGGGCAGCGGGAAGGGCTGTGGCTCAGTGGTAGAGCATCTGCTTGGCATGCAGAAGGTCCCAGGTTCAATCCATGGTATCTCTAATTAAAAGACCCAGCAATAGGTGATATGAAAGACCTCTGCCTGAGACCTTGGAGAGCTGCTGCTAGTCTGAGTAGACAATACTGACTTTAGTGGACCAAGGATCTGATTCAGTTTAAGGCAGTTTCGTGTGGGTATAATTTTGATCCTTTCTCTGCCCATTTAATTACTGGCAGATTTGGAGTCCAATTCTGGATAGGGCTACAGTTGATCCAGGGAGCAAGCCAAGACAGAGGAACTGTGCCTAGGCCTGGAAGAAGGAATGTTTGAGCATGCAAACTCAATCTGGATGTACAGGTAGAGGAAG
>NW_015170334.1:34061-36979 GCF_001447785.1 Gekko japonicus | reverse complement strand
GAAGGGACAGGGAGATGCAAAGAGTGGGCAAAAGCGGAAGGGCTGGCTTAGGGGCATAAGCACAGCAAACAAGCTCCTGACCCCAGATGCTGACCACTGTGCTGGCAGATCTTTCCTCCATCTTTTTACCAGGGCTGCTGGAAGGCTAAAGTCAGTGACAACAGGGAAGCTTGTGATGTCTGGTGAACTGGCATTCCAAGGCAGGGCAGGGATCAGTACTGCAATGCATTGTATAGTTCAGTAATGCGGTAATAAGAAGCATTAAATGGTTATCAGAATTCGGTTTACTAACTGAGCCTATTGTTGCCCAGCATGTCAGCCCCATACAGATATGTGAAGATGCTTTCATCCCAGGCAGAAATGTTTGTTTCCGGGTTTATTTTTAAAATATCAATTTATGCAGCGAAGGCTGATTTCTGTTACAACCAAAACAAATAGTTATACATCATCAAAACTGTCCAGGTTTCAAATATTAAATATGGAGGCATCACATGTGAAATGTCATGTTGTCAGTGGTCTTGTACTAGACAAAACTGTCTGTTGTCACATGTTAGATACTAATTATCAAATATACTAATGATCAAATACATGCCAGCTATCAAATTGTGCGAACATTAAATACTGCTAAATGCTTATATAGTGAAATCAAATATTCATCATATTTATAGAATACATGAAGGACATTCTACAGCCAAATTTCCATAGGAGAACCTTTGAGAATATTTCATATAAAATAAGTGTTGTCAAGTATTTAGTACACACACAAACACTCACTTCTTTTATGATGCTTGACATGTATACACTCACGGTGACATGATTCATTATGTAATAATAACTCCTTTCTAATACACATTATATACTTGTGTACAACAGAAGCATTCATCCTGTCAGCGAAAATAATCCCTCTAGTTATTATGGCTAAAACTGCCATTGGATACTTTGTGGGAAGGGAAAGACACAAATTACCAATTTCACAGTAATTAACATAGAGATGAAGGCAACAATAACTTTAAACAACCTAGCTTCAGTTTTGTAAGATTAAACGGAAGTTTGAAGCACAGAAAGAACAGGGATCAAAAAGATTAGACTCTGCACTGATTGCCTCCCCCCCAATAACCCCCCAACAAATTTTACTTTCTGCTTTCTTGCTATAATTGGCCAACTAGTGATATTTTGTTGTTGTTGTTTTTGTGAAAGACAATTGTGACACAGAGTATTTGGGAGCACTAGTTTAATGTTCATTGTATTCTGGAGAATTGTTTATATTATGACCAATGGACACAGGATTTCAAAACTCTGTGAAATAAATCCAGGATACCTTCTGCAGACTGCTCAGGAAAGCAACATCCTAAAATTGTAAAAAAAAACAAAAAAAAAACAAAAAACCAAAAAAACCCAACCCTCGCCCCATCGGGTACTTCTAACTTTGAGTATATTTGGAAGCCCAAGTTCAAATGTGTGTGGCTTTGTCATTTCTTTTGAATTAAAGTAGCTCAGTTTGTGAGAACCATAGCTTGACTACGCTAGGACCTCTTATACACTATTAATAAAATGTATACAACTTAGGGAAGAAAATAAAATCAAACTGAGAAAACCAAATCAAAGCTCTCTCTCTCTGAAGAGACTGGGGGGTCTTTAAATGTATCACTGGAGTTTCAAGCAGTACATTTCAATAAAACAACCCATGTGATCTTAGGACTGATGCCATTGAGACTGTAGCTCACGGGGTTCAGAGAGAGGTTGCTTATGGGTCTAATTAAAATGCTCCTAGGAATCAAATATGGAGAGGAATCTATTTTGTCTAATTAGTGAGGAAGAAACCAGCGATGCTAAACTGGAGATGTAATTACATTTGCCATGTACTGGGTTAGCTGGACAGAGTGATCAATCAGAAATTATTCTGTGCAGTGAAGGTGAAAATGGGTATGCCACATGGGAGGTTTAAACAAAGGGAAATCACAAGTGTGCTTCCTTCAGGCTCTCTGATGTTATGAAACAAAGGCTGATTTGCACACCAGCACATATATCTTACAAGTGGAGACCCGCAAGAAACTTGCGGAATGGTTATCCTATTCCTCACACCTTTGCTTCCTCCTGTCTCCCCCTACCTCTCTCACACTCTTCTGCCCCCCCCTTTCTTTTTCTCCTCCAGCTATGGCATTATACTGATCTGTAGTTCCTTCCCTCCTCCAATCCCACCCTCCCCAGGCTCCACCCCACAAATGTCCAGGAATTTCCCAACCTGGAGTTGGCAACACAATTTCCTTCCCACCCAACAGCCAACCTACCTTTATCTGCCTCTCTGTCTGCAACTTTCCATCTCCACACCCCTCCCCCACAGCCTCTACCTAGAAAAATTACAGTCTTTCTCCACAGTGGGGACCAAAACAGCTTACATTATTCTCTCCTACTTTTTATCTGCACAACAACCCAGCTTTCATAGGGTGGCTGCTGATGCAGTAGCAAGCAGCTGGGCCTACTTGAGTCATGCAAATCAGGTGGTATCAAGTCACCCAGAGGGTGCTGCCGAGGGATGCCAGCCTCCAGGTGGGACCTGGGGATCCCCTGTAATTCCTGTTCATTCTACAGAAATAACTTCCCATGGAGAAAATGGATGCTTTGGAGGGTGGACTCTGTGACATTGTACCCCCCTGAGGTCCTTGTCCTCCCCAGGCTCCTCCCGCATATCTCCAGGAGTTTCCCAGCCTGGACCTGGCAACCTTATCCAGAATCCCCTGTCGGTGGCCAGGGGGGGAAACTGGAAACCCTAAAGTGCTGGCAGGCCTAGGCTTGGCAACCTCTAAGGGGGGCCTGAAGGACCCTGTCGGGGGCCAGGGTGGGAACCTGGCAACCCTAAAGTGCTGGCAGGCCTAGGCTTGGCAACCCCTAAGGGGGGCCTGAAGGAACCCCCCCCCCCA
>NW_015170334.1:33476-33666 GCF_001447785.1 Gekko japonicus | reverse complement strand
CCTGCAAAGGCCATTTCAAAGGGATTTTGGGGGAATTCAGGCATCCCTGGAGGGTTTTTTCTAGTTTTTAGATTTTTCTGCAGGCACTGGCAGACTACTCAATATATAGGAAAAGCTCCTGAGCCAAACGGAGCTTCCTTTTCCTGGGACTAAGGATCCGCACGGCGCCCTCTGTTGGCTATTAGAATAT
>NW_015170334.1:11792-31971 GCF_001447785.1 Gekko japonicus | reverse complement strand
CAGGTGGGACCTGGGGATCCCCTGTAATTCCTACTCATTTCCAGACTACAGAGATAACTTCCCATGGAGAAAATGGATGCTTTGGAGGGTGGACTCTGTGACATTGTACCCCACTGAGGTCCCTGTCCTGCCCAGGCTCCTCCCGCAAATCTCCAGGAGTTTCCTAGCCTGGACCTGGCAACCTTATCCAGAATCCCCTGTCGGTGGCCAGGGGGGGGACCTGGCGACCCTAAAGTGCTGGCAGGCCCAGGCTTGGCAACCTCTAAGTGGGGCCTGAAGGAACCCCCCCCCCAGCCTTACAACTGAACCCAAGGCAGCAGAGATCTGTCTCCCTGGAGAAAATGACTGCTTTGGAAGGTGGACTCTGTGGCATTATACCCAGCTGAGGCCTCTCCCCCAATCAAAACCTCTAGGGACTCCCCAGGCCAGGCCCCAAGGCTCCCTCCCTCCCTGAAAGGCCAACGGAGGCCTGGCAAAGGGCCCTCCCCCCACCCCCTTTGACTCACAGAGCCGGTTAGAAGTCTCTTCCCCCCACCCCGCCCTGAACGTTCTAACCTCTCTCTCACAGTTGATGCCTGGAGTTAGATCCCTGCTGCAGAGGCCATTTCAAAAGCTTTTTTGGGGAATTCAGCCATCCCTGGAGAGATTTCCTTACTTTTTCGATTTTTGTGCAAATACAGGAAGTGTACTAAGCAAATAGAAGCAGGTTCTGAGGCCCACGGAGCTGCCTTTTCCTCAGACTAAGGATCCGCACGGCGCCCTCTGTTGGCTATTAGAATATATGATGATGATGATTGGGGCTTACACTGATATGACTTCTACATGAAATGACAGACCACAACCCGGTTGAGAATCGGTTCCCTACCGGGAGAAAGCGCCTGTCTGAAATTCCCCACTGTTTCTTACACTGTACTCTTCTGGGACCAGAAGTGAGTTTGTTCTAATGAGCTAGATCTGAGTTCAGTAGCATCATAGAGACCAACAAGATTTTCAGGGAATAAGCTTTCGAGAGTCAAAGCTTCCTTTGTCTGTTGTTGCACATGTCTGGAACCAAGCTAGTGCTACTCACAGGACATGTGCTTGCACAGAGCCAGTTTGGGGTAGTGGTTAAGTGCGTGGACTCTAATCTGGGAGAACCAGGTTTGATTCCCCACTCCTCCACATGCAGCTATTGGTGTGACCTTGGGTCAGTCAGAGCTGTTCTTGAAACAGCAGTTCTCGAAAGAGCTCTCTCAGCCCCACCTACCTCACAGGGCGTCTCTTATGGGGAGGGGGAGGGAATGGAGTTTGTAAGCCACTTTGAGACTCTAAGTAAAGGTCAGGGTATAAATCGGGGGGGGGGCCTTGCCCGGGCTAGCCAAGGGAAGGCATGGGGTGTGGCCTAATAGGCTAATGAGCTGTGCTATCAGGAGTGCGGCCTAATATGCTAATGGTTTTCTACTGTTGGGTGTGGCCTGTTATGCTAATGAGTTCCTACTGGGCTTTTTCTACAAAAAAAGCCCTGGTCTTCCCCAATGTGCCTGTGTCCCATTATGGAAAAAGTGAAGGCTGAGTAACAACAAGGGGTACTGGCAGTTGGTTCCTTGTCTGCAGAACTCCTGTGCTTTTGAAAACTGCATGGCCATCTGAGAGATGATTAGGCAGGTATTCCCACCACTACAGTGAGAGGTGATCAGAGCAGTATGTGGAGACTGCAGGACGAACAGGGAGACACTGTCCACAGTAGGGATGTTTGAGTGTTTGTCACAGGTCTCTCTGTTCCTGGGGTGCTTGGTTAAGGATTGTTAGACTTCTGCTTTGAGGTATCATCTGTCACTTTCTAGTGAGCCTGCTTCTTGACTTATGTCTTATGGGATGACATTCATATTGCCACAGTTGAACGAGTGGAGTTTAGAGTCCTGCTGAATGTTTGTATTTGGAATCTTGAGGCATGATCCTGTTAAGCTGACACATGAAATGCTATTCCTCTGCCTTCCATTTATTTTTGTTCTGCCTAGGTACTCAATGTTTGTTCTTTGTGCAACATGCTTCCTTTATGAAAAACGTCACCAAAATTCCCATCACACAAATCCCTACTTGCATGCTCCTAGACATGGTGGCAGTATGATGTAGCTCCGTGGTGTACATCTTAATGTGAAGCTTGTGGTCTATTCAAGGTCTTATATGTTGCTGGGGGTATACTGTGATTGGCTGCAGGAATCATATTCTCTGCTGTGGCTGAGACAGCAGATAAAGAGAAAGTGAGGTGTGTTCTGAGAGTCTCAGCTCCACCAGACGTACCTAACGTTTTGTAATTTATTTTGAAAGGATTTCACTAAGGCTGGCACTGATCCTTGAATAAGCACAGGATTCTTGACTTCTGCCAATCCTCCATCATATCCTCAATTATCTAATTGTCATATGGTTGGTAGCGTGCTTGTACAGTAAAAGCTTTGTTGTCTGGCACTTGACTATCCAGAATGCTCGGTTAACCACTATCACCCAGAGAGTAAGCTCTTCCTCCTCAGCCACCATGCCCTTGTATTTGGGGGTTGTGCACAAACCTGCCTCTTCAGTTGGCTAGCTTGATGCCTCCAGCCACTGCTGGGCTTCTAACATCATCCTTTGGTGTCTTTCTCTCTCAGCTTGCCTTGAGTTGTCAGGAGCCAACTGTGCCAGAGGGCTCCCAGGCAAATGGCCTAGTTCTCTGCCTCCTATGTAGGATACATCTGTGGCTTGGGGGGAAGCGAATGGGGCCCACCAGGCATGGGACCTGTCACCATGCTGATCCCAATGGACTAGGGTCCCATCACTGTGGATTCCTTTGGTTAGGAGGCAGGACAGAGCGATAAGATTAAGTATTCAGCAATTTGATCAACCAACAACCCTAATTCCCATGAATGCTGCATAACAAAGCTTTTACTGTATGTGTTCCAGTAATGGTAGATACTACCAGGATAAAGATAGTATTATGCCAGTTTATATTCCCTATGATGGGCAGCCCAGCAAGACTCCATAGCAATCCTATCCCTGGGCAAGGACAATATTGTTCTATTAGTCTCTGTGTATGGCTGAAAATTAGGAAAACATCCTGAGAATATGCCAGTTGACATAATCTGTGTGTCTGTATCACTATATGGTTCAGTCAAGAAATAAGTAAGTAGAATTACCATAATTGTTCTGCGGCATCTACATTTTAGCAGTCACTAGTGAAATCAACAGTTGCTGTACCCATTACAATATTAATATCATTGCACAGATTCTCCACTGCAATCCTAAAAAGGACTTTATATCTATTTCTTATTTCACCTACAAGCTATCTGAGACATACTATTATTCAAGCATTTAAATAATCCACTTCTCTTGTTGAACTTTGTTCATATCTCTGAAAATTCACATATTTGGCCTTTTAAAACTGAGAATGGAGGTATTTTCAAAATGTCAAGATTAGACTTACAGTTGTATTTTATTACATATATTAAGGATGACATTCTGCTGTGATTTTAGGAGCTAATATCTTAGGTTTCTGCCTGCTTCACTTGCTTTTTAGTATCCATTATTTTTTTAAAAAAAGTTTTACTGGCATTTTTCATTGTGTTTAAACTATATAAACTACTCCAAGAATGCTTTTGTCAAATGACAGAATATAATTGTAAATAAATAAAGAGAAGTGAATTAATCTGGTAGCCATATGCAACACCATTTTTGCAGTTAACAAGTATTACCGTCACTTTACTATTTTTCTCAACACTTTTCTAGTATAATTCCTTACTAAGGTTTTTGTGTTCTCAACCTGCTGCATTAACTGTGAAAGATGTTTATTTTTCCAACTGAAGTGTGCATATGTACTAAAAAACAACCCAGAAAAGTGAGAGGGTATAATGGTATACATTTCTGAATGTTTTTTTTTCCATCAACAGAAGGATAAGGGAGCTGTAGTCATTGGGTGTTTATTCCTTCTTCGCAGTGTTAATACTTTATTTGCATTGCAGAGCTAATCCTTTCTTTGCATTGCAGAGCAAGGATTTTCCCTGCCTGTATGACTATTTTTGCTTCATGATCTGCTATTACAATACAGAAGTCGGGAACCAAAGAGGTGATCTTGTTTGGTTAGTCAGGCTAGAAAAGGCAGCTGAGTGTGTATTAGGGCTGCCAGGCCTCCCACCAAGGTAGCCTTAGTTGCCCGCCATGGCTCCAAGTGGCAGAAGAATTTTTTTTTAAGGATGATGTTGCCTGTGCCATCATTTCTAGGGAAAACTTGTAAGTAACACAGGGCAGCTCTAGGAATCTCCAGAAACTCTATGATAAAACCATAGGTAAAACCACAAGGTAGCTCTAGAAGTTGCCGGAAACCAGAAATACCCTACATCAATATGATTTTACCATACGAAGAATGGTAATATGGGAGTATAAGCAGGCCTGTAGCTACAGTGGGGCATTCTGGGGCCCAGTCCCCTGACTTTCCACCAGGCCCCCCCGACTTACAACCTGACCAGGCCTGCCGACTTATTTCTTGCACTTGCTGCTGCTGCCAGGGTGGCAAAACACTGTCCTCCCTCCCAGCTCTCTGAATCTCTCCTCTGCAAAGAGAGCCCTGCCCTACACTTCCACACTGCTACTCTGCCTCTTGCCGGCCAGCAAAGCAAGCCCTGCCTCTAATCGCACCACAATGCTAATCTTGTTGCTATATACCTCTCTTTTGTTTGTTTTGCCTCTTGCTGGGAGGCAAAACACAAGCCCTGCCTCACCTCTTGTTGCTGTGTGTTGCCTCTCTTTCGTTTTCTTCTTGCTGGCAGGCAAAGTTAGCAAGCCCTCTGTAAAGTACTGGGTTTGCCGCATGGACGACTCGGACTATAGCATGCATTCAGACGCGTTTATTGTACTTCACACAAGAACTGCAAAACGGCCCTGCAAGGCCAACTATATACACACACACCCGGTGTCCCCTTAGTCCCACTAGAGGGTTTGAATTTCCCGCCAAAGTGTTATAGGTGGATACCAGGATCCTCAGTCCTTTTGTTTAGGGGGAGCTAAGCTCTGTCCTGTAACTGCGAACCCCTAGTGGCGGTCCGTGTACACAACACCCGCCTCTGGTTGCTGTGTTGCCTCTCTTTCATTTTCCTCTTATCGGCAGCAAACAAGCCCCGCCTCCAGTCCCACGCTGCTACTCTTTTGTCACCGGCAAAACAAATAAGCAAGCCCTGACTCCATTCCCACGCTGCTGCCATGATTTTCTCTCTTGCAATTGCAAGCAACCTCCTGCCATCTACATCCCTCCATTTCCCAAGCCAGCAAGTCAAGCCCCGCAGGTGGGCTGAAGTTTACTCACTTGCTTTGTTTTGCATGGGGGGGATGCCAGACTCCAGGCAGGACCTGGGGATCCCCTCCCCTGAATTACTGTTTAAAAATCCCAACAATCCCAACAAAATTTCATGCTTTTTTTTTTTTAAAGGACAAAGTTCATGGTATGGGTATGATTTCCTTGATTTTATTTGTCTGCTGATGCTTTGGAGAGAGCAGCTGGATTTCCCCCCAGTTTTGAACTTAGTGCCTTATCAGCTCAAGGATACAGTGAGGACTAATAGCTAAAAAATGCAGTTTATGTTTGAAGACTCTGGATTTCATGGTGTAATCTGGTCAAGCACACTTGGAGGCATAGATGGTATGATTTTTTTTTCTGTCTTCAGTAACACATACCACGTTTTATTGTCAGGAAATGGACAAATTACTTGTCTTTATTATTTATTTATTATTTTAAAGTATAAGTATAAACAAAAATTGCCCTACAAAATGAAAAATCCTGGCTACGGGCCTGGGTATAAATCCTAGAGTATAAAACACAGAGTGGTTTTTCCTTTAGTTTTATATCAACCCATGCCAAACTATTAAGCTATCTGAAAATCATTAGGTTCCGTATGAATAAATGAGTACATTGAGGTATCTAGAATAGATCCATAATCCTTAGCCAAGCTCTGTCTTTGGGATATAGTGAGAGCAGGGTTGCCAATGTCCACATGGGGCCTGGAGATCTCCTGGAATTACAACTGATTTCCAGACTGCAGAGATCAGTTCCCTGAGAGAAAACAACATCTTTGTGGGTGGACTCTGTGGCATTTCATCCATGCTGAGCTCCCTCCCCTCCCCAGGCTCCACCCCCAAGTCTCCAGGAATTTTCCAAGCTAGAGTTGGCAACTCTAAATTGGCAGCTCTAAAGTTTCCCTTCCCTCAGGATGCTAAGATTATTTTTCCATGGAAAAGGGGGAGGTCAGAATGCTACCTGACAGTCAGCATTTCAATTCTCCCATCCTCCCAGTATAGGATATTTGTCTGCAGCAACTCTTTGCATTCTGGCTGCTACCATCATACGAATACCAACAACTACTAGCACTTTACTAAGATTTTATAATTTGTTTTAATTGCCACTTATATTTTTAATGTAACTATCTGCTTTTATATAAGCTGCCCTGAGCTGGCTCCGGCTGGGAGGGTGGGGTAAAAAAATCTGAAAAATAAATAAATAACTGAACACACACCCCCGCGGTGGGTGGGCATCAGAGCCATGCATCTCAGCCAGGAGGAAGTGCTGAGAGGCATTGTGTGACTCTCCTTCAAACTGAGCTAGGTGACATCATTGGGTCGTCCACATAACTGTTTGAGTTGTACACCCCTATATGACACCTTCGTCCTCTTCCCTCCCTCAGAGGCAAGATTTTTGTTCCCTTTTGTGACTGAGCCACCTCTAACTTATACAATTTAAATGACACTCAAGAAGTTTTTATATTCCAAATTAACAAAATATTTTATTCAACATAGAGGGAAAAGGTCAGGTGAAATCAGCGAGTGAAAAATGTTATGGAGATCATTTACCACAAGTGAAGCAGGAAGCCATGTTCTATCCAACGAGAGATATCAAATTAGGTTTCTCTTTACCTAATACCAGTGATGTTTTGCTTTCATAATGGAGTTTCAGAATATGTGCTATGTTTGCATATATTACATGCACAAGAGAAAGAATACCTACACAATTGTTCTTCAAAAAATATTATACTGAAGGACAGGAAGTGAACTCCAATAGACATGGGATATTCAAAATATACATATTCCCCATGAACAACTCTATACAACTATGTTTTAATTAACTTCTGAGTGACAGTTTTTATTCCTGAATTAATCCTATTCTGAGATGAAAAACCCAAGAAAACTGCTATGTATGTTTGATGTTTTATTTGAAAGCTTAAAAGAGAAATTTAACAACTTCTCTGATTCTTTGATCTTTGAAGAAATACTCAGTAAAATTATGATCAAAGTAATTAATATTACTTAACAACAAATCATCTTAAGGCAAAAATAAGTATTCTGTTTAATCCACGCAATCAATTACATTTTACAAATCTCAATCTGTTAGAGGCAGGACTTCACTTAAGGGTCTTTTTCTCCAAAAGGTCAACAGAAAGTCACCAATAAAAGAGAGCCACTTATTAGGATGTAATGTGATGTACACTATATGAATTAGATGATACTGTGGCTTAAGTCCTACTCTTTAAGGTAGACCTTCCCCACCTTCTGCTTTCCTCAGCAGCCCCATACAACTCCCCAAAAGTAGACAAGTAGAGAACCCTCACAGACAAAATGTCATGTGGCACGGGAGGGCTTACAATGAGAAAGGGGCATTGGTTAAGAAATCATCCCCTCCATTAGGCTATTTAATCTGATATACTGCATGACACATTACCCTTGAGAGTTCCCCTACTTGCGGTGTTGGCTTTTGGGGATTCACAGGGGACTGCTGTGGGAAGGGGAAGGCCAGGAAGTGCCTTGTACTTGCAGTTTGCAGGACCCAGGCCCATTTGGGGAATTTATGTCTGGTGATCAGAAGGTGCAGCTCTTTCTATTTTTCTAGACGCAACAAGCTACATAAGACACACTCAATGACTTGCCCAAAAGAAATCTTGACTTTTTCCCTTGAATATGGCCTTTTGTAGCCATACCACAAAATTCTTTTGAAAAATCCAGTTTGAAAAATGTTTGCCATATAACACAGGGAATTGAAGCTTGAGAAAGGGAGATCCAAATATCAAACTGACATGCTGGGAAAACATGTAATTAACTGCCAGATATAATAAAGACAAAAAGAATCGGATTTCAGGATACAAAAACAGTTCTAGATAAAATATGGTTGTCCTCAAGTGACAAGATGATACAGAAACTGTACAATTTTCTTCTCCAAGACTATCTACAGGATGAATTAGTGAAAGTCCCAATGATATCCTGGATGTAAGATTTTGGATATAACATAGACATAGATGATTGGTCCAAAATATAGAAATAAAATATACACGAGCAATACCATATAAGGAAAATATATACAAAATGTTTTTTAGGTGGCACTGGTCACCAGATAAAATAGTGAAATGCTATTCAAATGCATCCAAAATTTGCTGGAAGTGCAAACATAGTGTTGGCACCTTCTACCACATGTGGTGGAGGTGTAATACAACACAAAGCTACTGGCATAAGATACAAAAGTACATATTAGAAATTATAGGCATAGAGCTACCATACAAACCAGAAATCTTTTCGTTAAATATTTTACCAGATAATTATAAAAATAGCAGACCAATATGTATTAACATATATGTTAACATCGGCTCGTATTATATTTGCTAAATGTTGGAAACAGGAAAAAATACCCTCGAGAGATGAATAGATTAATAGAATGTTGGACATTGCAGAGATGGATAAATTAACATTAATTTTACAAGGAAAAGACGACAATGTGTTTAAAGAAAGATGGCAAAGATTTTATTTGTGGTTAGATAACAAATGTTAATATAGACTCACGATATTGTATATACTTTAATGTAAGTGGTACATAGAGTATGTATGATGTAAAAAAAAACTTTATAAAAAGAAAGGGAGATCTGAAACTTTCTTAGGATCATAAAACTACTCATGCTCTTTGTTGTCATGGAGGATCCCTATAAGCCACTCCATTAAATCCCAGTGATAAAAAAAAAATGATAGGGTAATTTGAACCATGAGTACACACAGTGTACATAATTTCTTTCTACACTAATCAGCGTAATCAATATTACAGTCAATAGCAGTTGTCAAAAGTCACCTATTCCCATATTCTCTAACAGTGAATGATTAGGGGGGAGATGCTACTCTCTCATTACAAACTCGGTGGATGCTGTTATCAACATGCTCTCAAATTGGACACAAAAATATGCTCCAATTAAATGAAAATCGATTGCTGTTAAGCATGGCAGGTAGCTCTGACTAATCTGGATTGACACCATCTCTGTGACTCGCAAAATGTTGTACTGCACCAATAGTATTAAGGAATCATAATATATTCTGCATTGCCTGACTGAAATTCTGTGTAGACAGCCAAGTACAACCCTTAGAGCTCAAGTGAATCACTTAAGCAAGCACACATTCATCATATTTCTGGCACGCCTACTGACAGACCATCTTTTCATTTCAGTTGGGAAAATTTAAATTATCTTCAGCAAAACTGTACATGCTATTTTTTAAAAAAACACCACAAATTCTAATCTGGCTTTGACTTGGTTAGCATGAGCTGTTTCGAAATGCAAACACTATTTCCAGGGCACTGAACCATTTTAAACCCTGTCCAATCTGTAGGACTCAGAGCATGGAGTGTAACAATTCAGTACTATGAGAAGGCAGCAGTCTTATGGGCTGCAGTAAATATTATAAATTACAGAAAGTTGCAATGGCTTGATGCAGCCTTCCCTGGTCAGCTGACATACATTAGGACCTGCCCCCCCCCCCCCACAAATCCTAGTGAACTGCATGGAAAACCTTCAGTTTTACTATGCATACAATAGTTTTTGAAGACTTCTTCACTTCTTAGACCAAACACAAATCATGAACTGTTCTACTGAGAACTGCTTACCTGATTAAAATGCTGCAGTTTATCAATTAAGGTGCGGATGTGCGGGTCTAGTGCTCTGACTTTCAGTTCTGGGTTATTAATTTGTGCTTTCAGTCCATTGGTGACCACTCTGCTAGTATAACTGTAACAGAAAGTGAAATGAAAGATTGCAATTAGAGAAAATGTCTTTAATTTTTCAAAGTGAAGACTTTGGAAAGACTGCAAAAGTCAACTAAAAGAACAAAAATTATCAGTTTTTGAAGTGAGGTAGAGGTGTTCTCTCTCTCTCTCTCTCTCTCTCTTATCCTATGCTGCTAGAATATGGTATTAAATTGGAAAGCTGAAAGAAGCCAGGCAAACACATAGATTCTAGCATCAGGTGACTCAAAAATACCAGTCTGGCAGAGTATAAATCTTGGAGAAACCACAGTTGCCAGTCCAATCTTTAGCACAACATTAGGTCAGCCTAATGCAGTGTCATCACCTTGGCAACAATGACCCCATGTCATGAGTCCAACTGGGAGACCAGGATGTCTCACAAGGGTTTTTCATGAAAGAAGACATTTGCACAGCTTATGTGAGCATATTTAAATCCTTCTGGCCTGTTGGTAGAAGAGGAACAATCTGTGAGGCAATGCCACAGAAGCTCACCCCTGAGGGAGAAGAGGACAGGATGAGGTGAACCCCATTTCCTCCCAATCCTGCCATCAAGAGAAAGAGAAATACTGGTGAAAATCTGCTTGAGTCCTGTGGAAACAAAAGGGTGGGGCATTAATCTTACCCTCCCAAGTGGAAGTTGCACTTGCAAACTGGGCAGGAGGTGGAGAGTGTTGTGTACAATAAGAAACACACACAAAAAGGCCTTGAGTGGTGAGTTGGATTTTAGAAAATCTTCAGAACTGCTGAATCAGTCCTACTGGTTCTGGCTTGCCAGAACCCTGATTTCAATATTATGTTTTCCTAACCAGTTCAACTGTCACTGCTGGGAGAAAAAGTCTTTTCCTTGACTCCAAAACTATTTTTTCCTACTTGGGAAAAATGAAAGTGCTCGCTCTCTCTCTCTCTCTCTCTCTCTCTCTCTCTCTCATTCTCTAAAAAGGTACAGGATGTTTATTGCAAGGATGAAAGTGGAGAGGATGAAAGAGTGCCAAATAATAAAGAAATGGATGAAAGGGTTGTTTTACTGTTTCGTTTTTAGGTTCAAATTAAAGCACCAAAATAAATAGAAGCAAACAAGAGCCTGTTTAGACATGTATAGTCCCCCTTGAGTGCAGTACAACTACAGCTCTGGAAGTCGTCTCCAAACTGATCTCCAAACAGTTAACATATTTACCTTATTCAAATAACCAGTAACACTTTGTCTCAGCAAGTCTCTTTTTAATGGATAGCATCAGTTGGTTTGGCTACAACGTTTCTATTATATGGGCTCATTCGATAAGTTTAATTAATTGTTTACTTTGTTGACATACCGCCTTTCTCCCAATGGGGACCCAAAGCAGCTTACTTCATCTGTGTTAGTCTGAGTGTTGTGATCCTGGCCACCGCGTGAGGCTGGCGACCTTTGAAGTCTTTTGCTAAGGTAGCTGCTTCTGTGACAGGATAGGGCAAAAATAGAAATAAACTAAAAAATAAGGAGCCAGTTAGTAAGCTATGTATTTCCGCTTCTTTGGTGAAAGAATGGCTGAAAACTTTGAAACATGCCCAGCCAATACTGCCTGTAAACTGAAAATCATTGCAGCCAATCTTATTAATGCATCAGACAAAAAAAAAGTGCTGCAAAAGGGCCTGGTGCAAAAATAGGGTAAATAGGGCTCTCTTTTCACTTGCAAAGAGTATATTGGCTTTATTCCAGGGAGAGCTGTGAATCATAATATTTTGATGGGTATTGATCATCATCATCCCTTATCCCATTCTGGCACACAAAGAAAAGAAGGGTTCTGTGAAGATGAGATGAGGGAAAGGCACCAAGCGGTTCTTTGGGATTACCTTGGGAGCAATGTTCCCTCTAAGCTGTGGAGTTTTGTGAGCAAAAATTCTACTTTGTGAGCTATTGACATTAAACTTGTGAGGGAGCAATTTGGCTACTGCATAAATTAGTTTGCTCTGAAGTCATCATTCCTGAGCTAAGACAAAAATGTGTGAGCCAGAGGCTAAAAAACTGTGAGCTAGCTCACACTAACTCAGCTTAGAGGGAACACTGCTTGGGAGTGTGGCTCAGCATGCAAAAGGGGGGAACAGAGGAGTTCCATACCACCTGGATAACTGATTGTCGCTGCACTCTGCACACTTGGCCCAAGCACTGATTTCAAAGCAGGAGCCCTTACATCTTACACTAATCAACTTGTTCTCAAGTGACACCAACAACCAAGCTACTACCAGCAGAAACCCTAGGAAGAGGGTCTTGCTTGCCATACTGTATATGGGGTGCATGCTAGGATTGACAGGCTGCATCTGGCAATCAGCAGGAGGCTTGGTGGTGGAGACATGGAGGCCATGATGTCCTGTGTGCTGCTATGTCATATCTGGGGAAAACCAGCATAGAGTAGCTCTGGGAATCTCCAGAAACTCTATGGTAACTATATAGTTTCCAGCAATTCCTAGCGCTAGCCCATGCCACTTCTGCATTTCCCACGGAAGTGATGCAGTGGCATAGATGACACCGGTGGTTTTTCTTTTTTAATTCTCCCACTGTTGCTCTGAATGGTGAAGGGTGAATAGAGCTGCCAGGGGGAGAAATCCCACTGTAGCTGGAGTCCTAGCAGCCCTGGTGCATCATGAAATTAACCCTTGGGCCATGACTGAACATCTAAAGAAAACTGTTGTAGTTGGGCACTATGATGGAATAGGGCAGTAAGGATGGCTGTAGTGGCCTTTGCAATACAGTCCTTGTAAGTGCAGTGACCTTTACAAGCACAATTACATCCTTCTAAGTCCATTGAAGTCAATAAGCTTAGAAGAGTGTAACTTTGCTTGAGTCTGCACTGTTAGTGAGTTGTTTGAAATACCAGAACAAACTTAGTTTCTGTAGTGTATCTGCAAAAGTCTGACATATTCAAAAGAGCTCTCCAAGTGAGTTCTGCTTGCAGGACTACGGGCTAGAGGTTATTCCTTAAAAGTGTTACAAAGTATACAAGCATCCCTTGTCACCTCCTCTGATTGCTCTCATCATTTAATGGCTTAGAACATCGATCAAATAATCAGAACATCATAGTCATAAAACAAAATCACAGACCTTTTTTTAAAAAAGCAAAATATAACCAAATGTGTGACAGTACCTTTAAGCACCTCACTGGAGAGGATTTACTAATTTTCCAACTCAATGAACCTGTGAGGGATTTTCACTATCTGATGGTAGAAATCTCACCCAAATTTAATTATGCATCTAGATCAGCAGCACCTTTCTCATAGCACATATTGAAGGTCTTCATATAAATTATGTGTGGTTGGCTGATTGTGTGTGTGTGTGTAGTCCCTTCTTTCTTTTGTGCAAGTGTTTTGTAACATTTTCTCCCTTTATAAAAGAATCAAGAAATAAGAATGCTCAACAATGTTAATACTATAAAAAGACTAGAGAAATCAGCTGATTAGACCTAAAGATACTGACATTATTAGGCAAAACCAAGAGGAAATGGTTTTGCCATGCACCTGTTTTGAGGAAGCCTATTTACAGACACTACAGAGAACCATTCTCCAAAAGGAAAGCCATTCACATAGACCATTAAAACATTTCTCTCTCACACTGTATTAAGTATTCTACCAGTTTAATGATATCAGTATTCAGAGTTGGAAAGAACAGAATTAACAATTTATAGTATACAATCTAAACAGGATTACTGCAGAGATCAAAGGACTGCAGAGGAAACAGGACTTCACCCCACCCCCATACACACCTTAAAACGGACTGCTATTCTTCCTTACATCTTCTCTACTGGGCCTTGGGAATATCTCCCAGTACGTTTCCACTTGTCATGGCATCAGGAGTTAGTGATGGGAAAGCCCTCTTTAGTTTCCACCGTAATTAGCTCAGGTTTTCTAAGCTTTAACGAAGCAACTCAAAACCCAAGAGTTCTCTGCAAGAAGCTCAGGAAAAACAAAGCCCAATGGAGATCATCCCCTTTCCCCAGCCATGGGTTTTCCTTCTAATCTGCTAAATGGGCTAGGTAACAAGTAGGGCTAGTGCAGGATCTTTAAGGCCTGTTGAACATACCATGGACTGAGCCAGGATCATTGCCCGCCCACCCCTTGAATGAAACACAACACAACTTATGGGTTAAACTGGGAGTTTTATTTATTTATTTAACTATACATCTGCACCAACACATTAAAGTACGGGTTGCATTAGGCTTGCCACACAAACCTCCTAGCAGGGCAACCCCACCCCGGCTCAGAGCCAGGTCTGGCATCCTTCCAGACCTTACTCGTCACGGCCCGCACGCCAGTGCGTAGAGGGGAAGGAAAAGCACATTCCAGCCCACGGCTGCGAAGCCTTAAGGCTTGTCATATGCTCCTCCCACCCCAGAGAGGCCCCCAACTGGGTCACCCTGACTGCCAAGCCTATAGGCACCCAGTATGAGGAACCCCCCCATTGCTTATATCTCAGGGTGCTTGCCAATTCAACATCCCTTCAACCCGTGCTTTTCCCACCACAGAGGGGGTTAGCCTTGGCTTAACTCCCCTCCCGCCAACCATGACCCACCAGTCACCCAGGCCACTGTGCAGATCAGCTCGGCAAAAGACCAATCCGGTTACATCCACCCTGCTCTAGAACGGGTGCGGCACCAAAGGCCTGATCCCAGGGTGGAGGCTGCCAACCCATTGCCCCAATCGTTGCCACCAAAACACATGACCACAACCGGGGGGGCACTCCTGCCCACTGACGGTCATCTGGAGCCACTGACCACTATACTGGTGACCTCAATCCTCATGCCACCTCCTGCAAAACACTCCAACATCCACCAGCACCCGTAATTGCCATCCCACGGCCCTCCAAGCCGTTCCAATGCCGTTGAGTGGGTATCAACATAATCCACTCTGCCCTCCATCCAGGCCACCCATTTGGCCACCATGACCCCTAAAAGCCGCCTAGTGCCAGGCGCCTGTGGTGCTCCCATGTCTATCCCCCCCGTGTCCCCACCCTGAGTTCCCCCAGATTACCCCCCATCCTGAGCTAACTTGCCACTGACTCTGGTGCCCCCTAATGGCCTTGGGCCCTGGGTTGCTCTCCCTCAGTGGCACCCTCATCACATGAGGATGCAGGGTGTGAACCCCCACATGTGCTACAAGCATGGTTAAACTTGCAGGGCTTTCTTGAGCAACGCCCCCGGCATTGAAGCCCCAGCAGATGGGATGGGGTGGAACCCTCCGCTTTTCTCCCACCTCCTTCCCCACTTCCGAGTGCAAATGGGCCACCATATGTCCACTGTCAGCATACCTGCCTGCAATGGCCCCCACAGGGCCCATTGTGACCAGAGTTAATGGTGTTCCTGATCCCATGGCAGCGAGGGGTCCAAGGCCACTCGAGAGCAAAAACGCTCATCGTAACGCAGCCAAGCAGCCCCGGAATATTCCCTATATGCCCTGTGGATGAGGTCCTGATACTTTACCAATGCTGAACCCTGTTCTGGGTAGGCCTGCGGCACCACCCCCATATAAATGGTATAAGCTGAAAGCCAATAGTCAAAGTTCTTGTCAATTTGCATCCACTTTATTTTCTCCAACTCCCTGGGGTCATCCCTCACACTTGCTTTCAACTCAACATCCCTAAAGAGGAGCGTGAACATGTCTACATACTCACCCCTCTAGATTTTCTCTCTTGCGGCTGGCAGCAGGTGATCCCCCAGTGGGAGAGATCTTTCCATGGAAGCATAGGGCAGGTTCACTGCCGCATCCCGTTGCCCCCTGCCCCAAGACGGTGCCTGCCCTGTAGCCCCAGATGGCGCACTTGGCACAGGCATAACCTCAGAGAGTACCATGCTCGATGCCCAGGATAGCACAGGACCTCGGCCCCTTGCATTGAGCGCCCCCACTGTGAGCCCCTGAACCCCTCCCCCTACCTGGGAGGGCACCTTGGTGGCTGGTGCCGGTGGAGCCCTGACAGCAGAACCAGCTCCCATGGGACTGGAAATCTCATCGCCCAACACCTGTGTATCCTCCTCATCCTTGGACTCCTGCAGCTGTGCTAATCTGGCATAGAGAGCCTGCCTTTCCCATTTGTGAGCTGCGGCTCTGGCACCCCCAGGGGGGGTGGCCACCACTGATGTGCCAACTTCTGCATGCTTCCGTTTCTCTGCCTTGGCCCGCTCCAGGGCCTCGATTTTTGCAGCCAGGTCCTGCAAGGAGCCCCCCCTCATCCTCGGAGGATGAGATGGCTGGTGGCACCCATCTGGGAGCCTTCTTGGCCTGGCCGACCTTCATCCGTGCCCTCTTGGTTGGCATACCTCCCGTAAAGATGAAGGAAACAAAGAGGAGAGAGTGTTAAACCAAGTACCCCCTATGAATTCTGGAGCCTTCTAAATCCCCACCACCCCAGACTCTGGTTCAACAAAGCCCAGTACCGTCCCCACCAACTGGCTCTGTGAAACTGGTCCCCCCAAAGCCCGATGGTGGGGAAGAACACATGCAACTGCCTTATACTGAATCAGCCCCCTGGTCCTGGTGAGAGAGAAAACCTGCAGCCACCTTATACTGAGTCTGACCACTGGCCC
The DNA here is from genome assembly GCF_001447785.1 of Gekko japonicus. NCBI lineage: Eukaryota > Metazoa > Chordata > Lepidosauria > Squamata > Gekkonidae > Gekko > Gekko japonicus. Next base: position 15,384 of record NW_015170334.1, on the reverse strand, counting down.
AGATGCAGCTGCCTTCTACTAAATCATACCCCGGTCCTGGTGGGAGAGAACACATGCAGCTGCCCAATACTGAATCAGACCTCTGGCCCCCTAGGGAGAGAACGCATGTAGTTGCTCAATACCCAATCAGATCCCTGGCCCTACGATCCTCTGGTGGGGATGCAGCCGCGCTGCCCAACACCTCAGTATCCCCGTGCTCTTTAAGGAAACCTGGGGGATATGGCTTTAGCTGCGGACAACCAACAACCTAGAAACCAACACACATACCCCCCCAGATGGAAGAAGGCAGTGATGGAATAAGATGATCCTTGCTAGTCTGCACTGGCCCTGCCGCTAGTGCTCAAAGGAAGGTGATGCAAAATCAAGTGCCCCGTCTCCAGACGCCCCTAGCCGGCTCGCAGAGGAGAGAGGTGGGTGTGGATCCTACCATGCACCCGACACTGAGCTGCCTAACCGACCGATAGGCCGGGAGTTTCTAAGGCTGCGGCCACAAGTATAAGAGGCCCAAATCAGCCTTAGGAGGGTCAAAGGATGCGGTAGGTGCCAGCAAAAATGACTACAATGGGAAACCACCCTGATGCAGGTAGGGGTGGGCGCCTCCACAGTAGCTTGTGGAGGCCTGAGTGACCTAACAAGACCTGGGTAGGGAGGGGGGGCTGCCGGGGAATTACCACCCCAACAACCCTGGATGTCAGAAGGGGTGGGCGCCGCTGGGATCCCAGACACCCGACGAGCCTCACTGCCCCTTGCCAATATGTCTCCCAATCCGAGGGAAAGGCCCTACTGTCCCCGCCGCCACTGCAGGCCGATCTCAGGGGCGAGAAAACAACGGAAAATGGCTGAAAAATGGGGCTTTGAGGGTAGCAATGAAGGCACCCGGCAAGACCACCCCCTGAACCCTCCCAACCGAGTCCCCCAAAACCTGTTAGCTCGGTCCTCCGCCATGTGGGTGCCTCCGCCGCACAGCTTGCACAGCTCCCGTCCACCTTGGAGCTCACGCTGGGCTGATCTGAGCACAGAGGGCGGCTGCTCGCCCTTGATTGGCCCATGGTCCCGCACTGAGCCAGAATTGGCTTGCTCCACTCACCTGGTTCATTCAAGAAGGGGGGGCAGGCAAACATCCGCGCCTGCTCCAGGGGCAGTCACGGCTCTTTCCTAGACTACCCAGTGGCAACAGACACATTAAAGATGAGGCCTTTGCTAAAGCCCCGCTCCCACTGACACCATTATCTCTTGCTGAAGGTGCAAACCAGCTATTTGAAGCAGGGTAAGCTGTTATAAACCTGGCTCAAACTTCAGGATAGCTTGGACTCAGCCCATAATGTCACCTTGGTACCTGGAGTAATTGGTTTCTGAGCCTTGGCTAACTCTGATTTTCAATGTCATGACTGTCTAAAATCCATTAGCAGTGTTCCCCAGACCTCCTATTTCCTCTGCATGACTTTCAGTTGCATGGATGCTCAGTCAGTGGCCTTTCTCATGCAGCTGTGACATTTTGTGGACGGACTCATTGACCAGGTCATTTCCTGGATGGACTCATGCATCCCTTCCCATCTCCCACCTGCATGGGCCCCACCTGCCCTACTCATGGTCACATCCACCCACATGCCCTTTCCTTGATGGCACTGGGCAGTGTGTGTGGCTAGGAATGCCATCATTGTGACCTCCAGCACCACTGGCGTGCACCATCCATAAACCCTTCCCTGCTGGCAATGGGCAGAATGAGCAGCCAGGAACATGGATGGCAGAGTGCCCACAAGCCAAAGGGCAGGGGAATGGCCCATAAGTGGGAGGCAGGTGAAATACATGGGTGGGGGATTGGTGACAATACAAATATGCAGCTCAATCAGCCTTCAAGTGTGGAGATGGTAAGGAGTGCACCCCCAATCTATAGGAGACACATACTGAACATAAATAAAGATAGTAGTCATGCTGTGTGAAAATCAGTTCTGCTGTTTGTAATGTTGGTTTTTCTTCTCAGGGCAACCTCCACATACTCTTGCATTACTGATATGTTCGCAATTTTAAATGAGTTGCATTATTTTGAGTTGATATGTGAGTTTTGCACCTGCACAGTTTGTGACACTTGTCATTCATAACCACACGTGAAAAATGGAAGGTAGTGGCTGTTAGTGCATGCTCAGAATTTACTGGATTGCTAGTGAAGTCGCGTATGCCCCAGGGGCAGGGCATGCATCATTTCAAATAGCGTTTCGTAGGTAAGTGTTGCTTTCATGTCTGTGCAGTTAGCAGCCTAGGCAACTAGCTGGTAGCCCCTGATGACACATGTTCTGAATCACAGAGTAAGTTGTCCTGATACATGGCATACACAGAGCATAGCACACAGTGGCCTGGATCCACTGGAGTGTTTCCATATTTGGAAGAATTTCTGCCTGAGTTTTATGAGTTTGTCACTTTCCCTCCCAGTTCAGCCCAAATCTCTCTCCCGGTGCTTTTCCTAGGGAATGCCCAGATGCAGCATTTTGGGCGGCAGTGGGAGAGAGGCAAGAAAGCGGCGCTCTGCAGGAAGATATCCTTCCATCCATGGTATTGTCTGTCCATTGCAACTCTTTTTTGTGTGTGGAGGCAACCACAGAAAGACTGCTCAAGGATCAGTCATTTAAAGACTGTTACCCTACGAGTTACAGAACTAAGGATGCTTGAAATAATAGCCTTAAAGTATTCATGAGTAAGTAGTAATATAAATGAAGGAGTATGGTATCCGTGGGAGGAATAAAAGGACTACCATGGTTTTAAAGAAATATTGAGCAAAAACATCAGGGGATGACAAGAGAAAGGGGTACAGGACCAAGCAAAAAGATATTTTTTAAAAAACAATGTATTTGGCATCACGGTCAAGTTAATAGGAGGGCTCCAACTTTCCAGAATAGCAAATCACGTGAAACCATACAAAGTATTTCCAGCTACTTTCCAGTCAACAATGCAGCTTACTGGCAGTATTATAAATGTCTGCACCCCGTGTTTACACAAGCATTAAAGGTGATTAAAACAGTAGAACAATATGACAATACTTAAATCCCATAGTGCTGTGGGGCTCCACTATATTGGGGGGGGGGGGATGGCAGAGCATAGGAGGCTCCAAAGATTAGATCTTCTTTCCTTAAATAAATAAATAAATAATATGCCCACGGTATAAATTTCATAGCAGGGAAGAGAGAGTGAAAATCAAGTAGAATCCCATTATAGAAGGTTGATGTGTCTTCTTGGCAAGAAAAAGGGGGCAAGGTTCCAAATCCCTTTATAGAAAACCTGGTTGCGTAAATGTTGAAATTAGATTTGACAGATAGTACATAATTTACAGGGGAGGAAATTGATGATCCTTTTGAAGAACTTGTTCTTATTTGTATATTATCATGTGGATTTCAAAGGATCTTGGTTGTAGCTTGTTCAAAAATAAATCCCCAAATAAATAAACAAGGAAAAACACTAGTTTTGGCACATCAAAATCACTGTTTCAATGACAAGTGAGTTGTTCTGGTGTCAATAAGGGTGTTTTTGAGATGGAGGGGGAGGGGGGGAGAGAGAGAGAGAGAGAGAGAGAGAGAGAGAGAGAGAGAGAGAGAGAGAGAGA
>NW_015170334.1:0-11782 GCF_001447785.1 Gekko japonicus | reverse complement strand
AGAGAGAGAGAGAGAGAGAGAGAGGAATAGTTACCATGAGTCCACTTTTTATGACTAATTATTGTCATTTTTGTTGGTGCTCCAGTTATTTTGAGTTCGTATGCATGTGTGGATGAGTTAATTTTCACTGGCTAATTATTTTGTGGAAGAGCAGCTGTTAAGTAATTTGATGAGTGGGCTGTGGAAAATATTTTACATTTTCCTCCATATGTTTTGAAGAATCACTAAAACTTGTCCTTCATAGAATTACTGTCCTCACTGGATGGAGATGTACCTTTGGCATAGGATTCTAGCCTTATAGTAATTTTTCATGTTATCAAGCTGTATTTTAGTGATATCACAGTCCTCTAAAATAACATGCTTAAAAATCAAACCCTGATTCTAATGCTGTTCGATCCCTTTAAGAATAGTAATTTGTTCACAGTTTTAAATGAACTGTTTTGAGCTGATTTGCATCTGTGCCATTAGCAGCATCCATCACTGCATAGACAGATGGCTAACAGGTATTGTTGGCACATGTTGAGGAAGACAGAGGAAAGTAATTTACAGGAAAGACAGACTGCTCTCAGGCGCTATAGACTGTTTAAAGAGCCATCTCCTGTAGCACCTTTCTCTTTCCCCCTCTGGAAAAGAAAAAAAAAATGAGGCTTTGTGAAGGGAGGGATGCACTGAAAGGAAGGGGAGACCTGTGCATGGAGTGTGTATATTTTGGGAGCATGCTGTCAAGTATTCCCAAATGCCCACTGAGCATTTTGAAGTATTGGACTGGGATGCTCACAAAAATAAGAGCTGTTCCCTGGTAGAGCACATATAACCAAATGGATAGTTTGTTGGAAAAACAGAGACCACATATTTGGATTCCTCCTGTCAGTTACTGAATTATATTGGATACCTGAACTGTTTGGAAGTCCTATGTAAAACTATTTCCTCAAAAAGTGTTATGGCATTGTCATACTGAAGGGCCACTGCAAATTGTAATCTCATTAGCTGGTCTCAGGAGAGGGGGCATATAAATCCTCTAAATACATACATACATACATACATACATACATACATACATAATAGTATAGTCTTCTTAAAGAGTCATCACAATTTAACACTTTTTGGAAGCATGAGCTTTTAAAGTTAACATATGAGGATGAACAACAAAAGGCTGTGGATTGGTCATAGGTTGCCCAAGGATGGCTACAGCTCCCCCCCTTTTTCAGCCATCCCTGGACAAGCTTAAAATAACAACAACAAAACACTGTTTCTCCCTTTCCAACCATCCTCAGGACTTGTAGAGTGGGGCTGCTCAAACACTCCTAGCAGATACACTTTCACACTGCTGAAGTGGGTGCAAAGGCTGCTTTACCCATTCTTGGGGTTCTGAGAACATTCCTCCTGGGACTACTGAATCAGGAATGATGGATGGGGCACAAGGGGATACAGGAGGATTTATGAGGAAAGAGAGATTATTAAAAGAGCCCTGAAGGAGAACTGGGGGAGCAGAATGACCTCTCGCGTGTGATGTCTGAGTGGCAACGCGAGAGGTGGAATTTGCCCCTACAAGTCCAAGGCCACCACCCCGGGGCTCAGAGAGGAGAGATAACGTTTTGCCCTGCCCCTAAGAACAGCGGTGGCAATGATAACTTTTTAAAGAGCCCCAAAGGAGAGCTGGGGGAGCCAGAATGACCTCTCGCGCGAGAGGTGGAATTTGCCCCTATGAGTCCAAGGCCACCACCCCGGGGCTCAGGGAGGAGAGAGAACGTTTGCCCCCCCCCGGGGGGCTTCGCAGCTGCTGCCGAGAACAGCAGTGGCAGCCATAACTTTTTAAAGAGCCCCTAAGGAGAGCTGAGGGAGCCAGAATGACCTCTCGCGTGAGAAGTGGAATTTGCCCCTACGAGTTCAAGGCCACCACCCCGGGTCTCAGGGAGGCGGGGAAAAGTTTTGTCCCCCCCCCATGGTTGCCCAACTGATGGCTGGTGGGAGCAGGGGGTGGGGCTTATGTGCCCGCCCCCTGGCCTCCTGACTGGCAGAGCGATGCTCTGGTGCGCTCTGGCAGGAAATGAGGCCTGTGCCTTGATAATGCATTAAACAGGACTTAGGTTGTTTTTTTTAATAAACTGCGTTTATATTTATGAATTGTGAGTGGCGAAGTATAAGCACCTTCCTCATTCCCTCAACTTAACGTCCTTCTCTTCTCTTGTTCTTGTGAATGCAGCCCACCAGACAGCCTAGCCAGGATTTAAGAAACTTTCCATGTTTGCCTGTGACCTACAACTGCAAAAACAGGGAGATGCCAAGCATCTGGTAAGCCACCACAGAAGGCTGGTAGACCGCATTTGGCCTGATGGGTCAAAAACTATGCTGGGTTGGCTTCAAACATGGAAAATAAGATTTGAAATAAAGGTTGTTCTTAATTACCTTCCTGTCAGCTTGAACTTAGATGAATGTAAGAACTATTGATATTTTTTAAAAAATTCAAGACATATATTATTATAGATAGATATAGTGATATAGAGCTAATTCTTTTCTTTCCAATAGCGTTCTACCTGGTTCTGTCAAATTATTAACTGAAATGTTAAGATATATTGAGTTTCTTTGAAATTAATTACAGTACATGGATGAAATCTTGGCTATGCTTTCATGGCTTTTGCTGAAGCTAGGAATTTATCATTGTCTAGACTTGTACTAACAAACAAATAAACCCTATTCTTCAGCATGAACCCCAATCCTAAATAAACAAAGATGACCTATTACTTCCACAAAATGTGTTATAGGGTTGAATCCCACCAATCCATGTATTTTCCAGATTCCCCTCTCCCCAGCAGTCCTCTTTTAGCCTGGGAAGTGGATTCTCAAGTGGAACCCATGTACACAAATAATAACATGGGTTGCAGGGGCTGCACCATGGGTGGAAGGCTAAAATCAATCTCTTCTTTCTCTTCTGTCATTGCAGTTTTGCTGACACAAAAGGCAGGAAGGGTGATATTGAAGAATTTCACATTACCCTTTTTAACCCATTTTGAAGCCGTTTTTTATCCGTCATGGAGTAAACCGGTATAGGGCTGCCATTTCACACATGGCTTTCCCCTTCCGGTAAAGAGCTGGATCTGAAGCGGTTTGCCATTTCAGACTGCACTGCTTTTCCCCGCTTTTCCCCTGCCGTTTTTCACCCACGCGGGCAATCTCCGGCTTTTTTTTTTTTTGGAACATTCGCTTTATAGCGGTATAGCGCTATACCACTATAACAAAACACTCCAGGCATTCCAATGGGGTTGATATACTGCTGTTCCGTTATAGCACTATATCACTATAACACCATAAAGCAAACATTTTTTTTAATAAAAAGGCGGAGATTGCCCATGCGGGCGAAAAACGGCGGGAAAAATCGCATCGGAACTGGGAGAGGAAACTGAAGACTACTTAGAAGTGGTTGACAGGTAAAACGCTTCAGCCCCGTTTCCTAAATGGGACATAAGTGTTTGTGTCTGAAATTACAAATATATTCCGGTAGGGAACCGGTTCTAAAACGTTTCTGTCTGAAATGACGGACCAGAAACCGTTTGGGAACCACTCCTCTTCCAGATTATATTGTCTGTCTGAAATTCCTCATTGTCTCCTTTCCTTTCCACACTATATCCCCCCAGACCCAAATAGCTATTAGTTCACATGGGTCCTACAACCCTTAAAAACATAAGAAGATAAGTCCACTGGTTCATCTAGTCCAGCATCCTGCCTCACACAATGACCAACCAGTTATTCTGGAAGGCCAACAAGAGGGCATAGAGGCCAAGACCTTCCCCTAACATTGCCTCCTGGTACTGGTATTCAGAGGTTATTGCCTCTGAATATCGAGGTTCCCTTTAGTCCCCCAGGCTAGTAGCTGCTGATACACCTATCCTCCACGAAACTGTTTAATCCCCCTTTAAAACTGTGGATGCCTGTGGCCATCACTATATCTTCTAGCACTGAATTCCACAATTCAATCACTTGTTGGGTAATCAGTATTTCTTTTTGTCTGTTCTGAATCTACTGCCCATCAACTTCATTGGATGTCCTCGAGTGCTAGTATTTTTGGAGAAGGAGAAATAGTTCTGTCCATTTTCTCTACCCCATGCTTAGTTTTATAAACCTCTATCATGTCCACTCTTAGTTGTCTCTTTTCTAAACTGAAAAGTTGCAGAATCTTCAGCCTTTCCTCAGAGGAGAGGTTTTCTAACCCCTTAATCATCTTGGTTGCCCTCCTCTGTCCTTTTCCCAGCTCTGCAGTGTCCTTTGCAAGATATGGTGACCAGAATTGCGCAGAGTATTCTAAATGAGGCTCCTCCACAGCTCAGTACAGGAGCATTAGAATATTGGCTGTTTTATTTTAAATCCCTTTTGTAATGATCCCCAGCAAAGAGTTTGCGTTTTTCACTGCCATAGCACACTGGGTTGACATTTTCATTGAGCTATCCACCACAACCTCAAGGTAGGTCTCGGTCTTGGTCTCTCTCTCTCTCTCTCTTTTTCTCAGTAAGGTCAGACCCCATTAATATATACTTAAACTTGGGATTGTTTTGATCCAGTGTGCACTTGCCTACAATGAACTTCATTTGCCACACTGTTGCCCACAGCCCACTCATCCCAATTTCTGGAGATCGTCCTAGAGCTCTGTACAGTCATTCTTGGTTTTCAACATTCTAAATAATATCGTGTCATCTGCAAACTTGGCCACTGCAATTCCATATCATTTATGAATACATTAAATATCACCAGTCCCAATACTGATCCCTGTGGAATACCCACTGCTGACCCTTGTGGAAACCCACTGCTTACTTCCTTCCCCTGAGAGAACTATTTATTCCTACTCTTTGCTTCTTTTTGTTTAACCGATTTTTAATCCATAAAAAAGTCCACTTATCCTATGACTGCTCAGCTTACTTAGGAGTGTTTGGTGAGGTATCTTGTCCAAAGCCTTTTGAAAGTCCAAGTATATAATGTCTATCAGGTCACATATTATCTATATATTTATTCACTTTCTCAAAAATATTTATTTATTTATTTATTGGGTTTCTATCCCGCCCTCCCGCTCAGGGCGGCTTACATTTAAAGGCACTATGTGCCAGAGTACATAAAACCTATAAAGCCAGATAAAATAATTAGTGCTCAACATAGAAATGATCTTCCAATCACATTGAAGATGACATCCTGTAGATGGACACAAGTCCCAATTCAGCCGTATCTGTCTCGTACGTTACTGTGGCTCGATCTCCATATGGGCCAACCAACTACCCCGGTGTAACTAACAATAATAGCTGGTGGTAGTGGTGGGCGGGTCCTAACTAAAAGCCTGGCGGAAGTGCTCCGTCTTGCAGGCCCTGCAGAACTGTACAAGGTCGCACAGGGCCCTGATCTCCTCCGGGAGCTCATTTTACCAGGTAGGAGCCATCACCAAAAAGGCCCTAGCCCTGGTAGCGGTGAGCCTGGCCTCTTTGGGGCCTGGAATCACTAGCCGATGTTGTGCCCCAGACCGTAGTGCTCTCTGGTGTATGTGTGGGGAAAGGCGGTCCCTCAGGTATGTCGGAGCCTGGCCATAAAGGGCTTTAAAGGTAAGTACCAGCACCTTGAAGCGAACTCGGTATGCTAAAGACCAAAAGGTGGTGAGGCAGGTCTTCCCTTTGTGGAAGTCATGCTGATTTTCCATCAGCAGGCTTTGATGCTCTGTGTGCCTACTAATTCTGTCTTTGATTGCAGTTTCTGCTAATTTGCCTGGGACAAACATTTGGGCTAACTGACCTATAATTTCCTGGTTTTTCTCTGGACTCCCTTCTTAAAAACTGATGTAACATTTGCTCCTCTCCAGTCTTCTGGTACAATGGCTGATTTTAGTGAGATATTTTAGTAATTTTAGTAATATGGGTTACTAGATCAATGATCTCACATTTGAGTTCCCCAAGAACTCCCAGGTGTGTGCCATCAGGAACTAGAGACTTATTAGTTTTTAATTTTAATTAAAATTGGGGTAGGATTACGGGTACTTAACTCTTTCTGCCCAGGCTTCTTCCATAATGTAGGACTTCCCTCTAGAGCAGCAAGAACCAGATACAAAAGTCTAGAGCAGTGTTTTCAACCATGCAGAGCTAGATGGAGCTTTAGAGGGAAGTTTTAAATGATGGAAGAGGTATGGGAAGAAACTGTTAAACACACTCACATACCCAGTGACACTTGTTTGATTGCCAGGGGCTGCTAATTAGCTTTTTAAAAACCTGGAAGATCCTAATCTCTTTTGGTATCTCATCGAATTTGGCCTCAAGTCTCTACTGCAGCAAAAGCAAAAAGGAAGACTTGCAACACCTTAAACAGATTTATTGGGACATACTTTTTGTAGACTACAGTCCACTTCCTCTGATTGCTATATAAGGACTTCCTTTTGCTTTAATGGAATGTGTTCCTGCTTGTAGGAAAGAAATTTCATGAAAGCTCCTATCTCCCTTATATATAAAAGCCGAATGGTGGTGGCACTTCTCTAGAACATTCCACACGCTCCAGAATTAGTTGGCGCTCTGGTGTGTCACTCAAAATCTGTCCCTATCCACTGTCTGCATTGCTTGAGTCTCGCCTCCAACACTCTAAACAGTTTGCTGTTTCTCCCCCCCCCACATTGCCAGTCAGAACACAGAGGTTATTTGCATATGCAGCCTCATTGGCCTTTGCCTTGGAACACAGAGGTCGTTTGCATATGTGACTTGATTGGCTTTTGCCTCTAACATTCTAAACAGTTTGCTGTTCTGAGGTAAAATGTGTCCAATCTCCAGGTGAGGGCTGGAGATCACTCAGAATTACAACTGCTTTCCAGATGGCAGAGATCAGTTCCCCTGGAGAAAATGGTGGGCTCTGTATCCTTATATGCTGCTGAGGTGGCCCCCGTATGACAGCCAATGTGACGTTAGCAGTCAGGACTTCAGAGCACGGGAGAGGCTGCAGGTGTGTGGGGGGGTGGAAAGCTGGAGAGTGAGGGGGAAATAAAGGTAGGTTGATGGTGGCTGGGAAGGAGACAGGGTTGCCAACTCCAGGTGGGAAATTCCTGGAGATGTGAGGGATGGAGCCTGGAGAGGGTGAGGTTTCAGGAGACGTGGGACCTCAGACAAAGCCATAGACTCCACCAATGCTCCCTCTAAGCTGTGGAGTCTTGTGAGCAAAAATTCTACTTTGTGAGCTACTGGCATTAAAGTTGTGAGAGAGCGATTTGGCTACTGCATAAATTAGTTTGCTCTGGAGCCATCCTTCCTGAACTAAGGCAAAAATGTGTGGACCAGAGGCTAAAAAACTGTGAGCTAGCTCACATTAACTCAGCTTAGAGGGAACACTGGACTCCACCCTCCAAACAACTATTATCTTCTGGGGAACCATCATTGCCAATCTCCAGGTGAGGGCTGGAGATCACTCAAAATTACAACTATTCTTTAGGTAGCAGAGATCAGTTCCTCTGAAGAAAATGGTGAACTCAGTGTCATTATACCCTGCTGAGGTCGCCACAGCAAATTGACACTGAGTGTCCAAGGCCGGGGCACACGCCCAGAGCCTCTTTCTAGACATCGTTGTATTCAGGGGTTGTTTCGTAGAAAAAGAGCTAGGGGAACTCATTAGCATAACTCATTAGCATATGCTACACACCCTGACATCACCGGAAGTGTGTCATAAGGCCACACCCACCACTCAAAGTCTTAAAGGTTAGTCTTAAAGGTGCTATTTGTTAGTCTTAAAGGTGCTATTTGAACTCTTGGACTATTTTGCAGCAACAGACTAATACAGCTAATTCCTCTGAATCTAAACCCACCACTCAGGCTCCACCCCCAAAATCTCCAAGGTATTGCCAACTCAGAGCTGGCGAGCCTATCTGATGGCACATGTGGGGGAAAACAAGCAAACCACCCATGTCAGGTAAAAAGGATAGAAGTTCAACACAATTTTATCTATTTTCAGTAACTGGTTTGTTGAGAGAAAAGCAACAACAAGCACATCAGTGAAGACCTAGTACCAGAGTGCCAAAAAGGAAAGCTGTTTGGTAATAGATGAAGTACAAAATATGTAGCTATTCACATTCCAGTTACCAGGAGTGTTCCCTCTAAGCTGAGTTAGTGTGAGCTAGCTCACAGCTTTTAAGCCTCTGGCTCACATATTTTTCTCTTCACTCAGGAAGGAGGGCTCCAGAGGCAAACTAACTGATGCAGTAGCCAAATCACTCGCTCACAGCTTTAATGCCAGTGGCTCACAAAGTAGAAATTTTGCTCACAAGACTCCACAGCTTAGAGGGAACATTGGTAGGCAATTCCAGGGAGAAAAAACAGCTATAAACCAAGACCAGCTATAAACCAAAACAGCTATAAACCAAGCATGGGGCAGATGACCACATTGCTACGGAAAATACACAGAAAATCCAGGCACTATACTTTGTTTTCACTCTCTCCCCCCAACAATTCTGGCGGCCGCCTTGGTTTCAGCTCTCGCCAAGCCCCCGTCGAGCTCGGCGGTGGAGCTGCAAGGCTGGTGGGAGCGCGGAGAAGCCCTGCCAAGCCCCCCGCCCCCCAATGGTCCTGGCCGCCGGCGGTCTTGCGGCTCCACTGCCGAGCCCCATCAGGGGCCCGGCGGTGGACCTGCAAGGCCGGTGGGACTGCTAGGAAGCCCCGCCAAGGCCCTCCCTGGCCCCAGGCAGGCAGGGGTGGGGAGAGGCGGGGAGGAAGCAATTTACCCTCCCTCTTCTCCTGCCTCCTCCTGGCTGAATGAGGGCCGGAAGCGGGGTGGCCTGGAAGCAGGGGGCGGGGCTTCATCGTGTGCCCTGCCCCCCGCACGTCACCTGGGGGAACGGCAATCCTCCGCGATCCCCCCCGAATCGACCTCTGGATGTATTTATTTCCACAACGGGCCTTTTTCCTAGTGTGAACATAAGTCTCATTAGTTCAAGGCAGTATCTTCTGCTTTAAGCTTTTAAATTTCACCAAAATTTAAACCTTTGTAATCAGAGCAAGAATTAAAAGAAAGTGCTTTCCCATATATAGTGCTTTTCCATATATAGGTCTAAGGGCTTATTGTTAGGACTTTCTGAGAACAGGATTGTTTTCAAACCAGTGTGAACAAGATTGTAATTCAGCTGGACTTTCTGCCTTATGAGGTGTGGCAGTCAGAGTGCCAGACCAGGATCTGGGAGACCCAGGTTCACATTCCCCACTCTGCCACGGAAGCTTGCTGCTGAGTCACAGACACTCAGTCTAGCCTACTTCACGGAGCCATTGTGAGAATAAAATGGAGGAGAGAAGAAGGACCCCACTGGGGAGAAAGGCAGGATGAAGGTAAATGGTAGGTAATGAAATGAAATGAAAATAAATGTATTTTCAGGGCCACCAGGTGGGACTGGGATTAAAACATTCCCTAAGAGCAAGTTCCTGTATGGGTCCAAGAAACCAGGAAATCTACCTGTTTAGTTTCGTTCTCACTTAGCACAATGCCTGTAAACTTAATGCTTCAGCAGCAGCCTGTCTAGGAATCCATGATAACTCATTTTAACCCTTTCACTTGAAATATTTTAAAATGCTCTCTTGCAGCAAGGGAGCATCTGCTATACTTTCCAGTAAAGCAAAGAACTGAGATGAGTGATGATGGATTCTTGGAGGGACTTGTGTCTTCTATGTGTTCATTAAGGACTGGTGAGTTCTTTGCTTTCATTCCCTCCCCCCATTCATCAGCCCTCTTTTTACATATGTGTACATGTGGCTTTCAGCAGCCCTGTGCTTTTCAAGGCTTTGTGGCAGCAATGTTGCAAAAATACACATGCAGGCGTACAGGAGCTGCTAGGATGACACTCTTGTATCTGATTTTTCTTTGCTATAAAATTTGCTTTTGGATAGCAACAATTCTACATCAGCTATTGCAGAGTAGGCATCACTGCCCAATTGTTCCTAGGAAACAGTAGCTGCCCTGATAATTGCATCCCTTTCATTGGCCATAGTCAGTCTCCAGATGAACCAGCAGGGATGTAGAAAATAACACAATTAGGGCAACCTCAGATGATTGACGTTCTGCATATTACGAAGGCAGGATAACAGTAGCATGAACTGTAACTTTGCTTTCAGATGAGAAACTACCAGCCCATCTAGATACAGGCACAATATAGTGGGTTTTTAAAAAGGTTTTTATTGAAAATTTAACATCAGATACAAAGACGAACCAGTGACAATGAACTGTCATAAACATGTGAGGTCATAGTAAATAATCAAGTATCAATTAATCAACATAGTAAAGCATCTATAACACAATTCTGATCAGAATGGCTTTGTTTTGAGCAACAAAATTTAAAACAGAGTACCAAAAATTAAGAGATGCAGACTAAGGGTCTTTATTCGAGGTTTGTATCAGTATCTTTTCCATTGTGAGATAATCCCATATGTTCCTGTACCAAGTCTTAAGAACTGGAGGTTAGGAAGATTCCCAGGAGGAGGCAACTGCAGACTTTGCAGCAGCGCATAATATAGAAATCAAATCTTTCTTAACTTGGGAGATTTTGGGATCATCCCACAAGTTTAGCAACAGTGAGCAAGGGTTTAATGGAGAGAGAGGTTTTTGATTATAGAAATTTGGTCTCGAAAAGATGACCAAAAATTTTAGATGAGAGGGCAGGACCATCAACAGTGGAGAAAGGAACCAGGATGTTATTTTTTTCTTGGGGATGTATGCATGCTCTAGATTTGATGTTAAATAAGCCATCCAATGTTCATGAATTTCAGTGTTTAGAGGAAAGTATAGAGAATGTTATAAGAGGTCAGCCAAACAGATGGAGGAGGAGGAGGAGGAGTCTCAGAGCGGCTTACAATCTCCTTTCCGTTCCCCTCCCCACAACAGATACCCTGTGAGATAGGTGGGGCTGAGAGAGCTCTTTCAAGAACTGCTCATGAGAGAAGAACTCTGAAACGACTTGTAACTGACCCAAGGTCACACCAGCAGCTGCATGTGAAGGAGTGGGGAATCAAACTCAGTTCTCCCAGAACAGAGTCTATACTCCTAACCACTACACCAAACTGGCTCGTAAGAGACATAAGATCTATTCTATTTCACGCAAAGACTAATAATCTGTGCAAGTATGGGAAACATTCCGAAAGCTCTATGTTGTCATTTAGACACCACTTCCCACACCTTTTCATTTGGTATCTTTTATAGTACTAAATTCACTTAAAAGGGGAAGGGAAATATAAAAGAGCTCATGTGCAATGAAAAATCTGCAAAGGGAATGATTTAAGAAGTCAATTTGCTTGGCCAACATTTTGCAGTCTTTCTGCTGATATTGGGGAAGATTTATGGATGATTAAGATTGTTCTCCCTAACAGTTTAGATTCTCCTTCTACTTGATCCTGCAGGAGAGTCATATTTCTGAGTTTATGATTTCACAGTTTGTTGTCACAGATGTGACTGATGCCACAAATTTAGCATTATATATTCATCACAGGACTAAGTGAGGCTCATTTCATATAGCTTAAGGAAAAAATATCTCTGAAACAGTATGTTATCAAGACTTTGCCAGAGTGAAGAAAGAACTGTTCAAATATGCAAAATGAATGTTATTTACTTACACTGAGGGAGTAGTATTCTTCATGAAATGGAGTCTGAGAACTTCCCTTACTCTATGCAATTTCTTCTTGGAGCCAGAAATCCTCAATATGGTTAGGATTGCAATTCTAGCCCTTTAAAAAGTATTTCCAAACAAAGGGCTGGATCCAAAGGTCATCAACTGGACAGGAAGTACTGTTATGCCAACTTCTCCAGGAAA
>NW_015170333.1:388037-408987 GCF_001447785.1 Gekko japonicus | reverse complement strand
AGGGTGAGGCAGGAGGCTATTTGGACTGGACATCAAGCTGAAAGGGGCCTCAAACTTAGGCACTTGATAATTTGAGGGGCATTTGATAAATTTTGCAATGTATTTTATATGAATTATGTGTCAATTAAAAAAAATTATTGTAACTCAGAATCTGGAATTGGCTTTGGCCTCTCTGGAATTCTGAGAGGGCCTGTTAGGGCAGCCATATGCCCACTGGGGCAGAAGATATTTTGCTCCCAGCAGACATTGCCTTACAGTGTCCCAGTGGTTGATGAAAGGGAAAAAAATAATTTTAAAAAACTGTCAGTATGACCATTCTAGAATTGTTCTAGAATTACAACTGATCTCTAGATGACAGAGATCCATTTCCCTGAAGAAAATGGCTATTTTGGAGGGTGGACTCTATGTCACTATGCCCCACTGTGGTCCTTCCCCTCCCCAAACCCTGCCCTCCCCAAGGGTCCACCCCCAAATATCCAGGAATTTCCCAACCCAGAGCTGGCAACTCCTTGGCCATTTGCAGTAGTGAAATTCCCAGCACTGACGTTTTTAAAACTGTGTGTTACGTGACATTTTCCACAGTACAGTTTACCTCACCAGGCACAAACCCAAAGTTTTCTCCTTTCTTTCACATTTTCAGAATCCCCAGTTCTAGCAAGTTCCGAAAATGAGGGGTACGAAGGAGAAAACTTTGGGTTTGCGCCTGGTGAGGAAAAATATACCGCAGAAAATCTCACAACATGCGCAGTTTCAGAAATGTCAATGCGGCTAAGATGGAGGACTGAAGCGTTTCGCGATCGTGCGAAGCGAGCGACGGCCACTTTTGCAACCCAGGAAGTGACGTGACACCACCGGGCATGCTGGGGGCGGGGCCATGACTGTCTGAGGGAAAACCATAGAGTTTTCTCTCTGATGGCCATGGCCCCGCCCCCAGCGTGCCCGGCGTTGTCACGTCACTTCCTGGTGACGTGCACGTGGGGTTCCCCCCGGGGCCCGATCTGCCGGCGGCAGGGAACGGGCCTCTGGGGCGGGGGCTTCCCTGCACCCCAGGGGGACTTGGCAAGTCTACCCTGGGTACAGGTGCCTTAGATGGCCAAGATCAGAAGGACTAAATGTTCTTACTACATTTGCAAAAGGAAACCCCGTAGGCAGCCTTGATCTTCCTCGCTCTTGAAAATGGGGAGACTGAAAAGACCTTGTCTCGGTCTGAGCTCTAGAGTACTGTTTGCAGTTCACAAAAGAATAAGCAGGGCACAGCCAAGCAGAGACCTGAAAGCACAGCTTGAGATAATAAAGGAGATCCTTATGCATCTGCAATGCGTGAGTATCATTTAGAGGTGCTGTGATTCATTGGAGTGGGACGGATTTCTCCCTCAAGAACACTCTTGCAGAAAACAATAGACTCAGGACAAAGAGCTCATGGGAAACCTGCTTAAGTACATGCTGGGAAAGGAGAGTGAAAAGAGGAAGTATTAAACAAAGATCTCATTGGGGAGTCAAGACAAAGGGGAAGCAATGTACTTGCAAATGAAATGCACTATCTAGCAGATTAAATTTGGGATTTGAAAGCACTAATAAGGGAAGGAGCATGAAAGGCTCATAAAAGAGGGCTTATTATCAAGGAGACCTTCTTGATATAGAATATCAGGAGGCAAGGGGCATCTCTGGGGGGTGGGGGAAGAAGCGAGAGAACAAACATACCAAATCTGCCAATCAGTGACTGAGGGCCAGGGTTCGAAGGGACACCTATGGATGTATGCAAAGTAGATGTAAGGCTGGGAAAAGGGTCTCCCTACCCTCTGTTGACGATTGGTGTGCAAGGATTTGGGAAATATTTTTAATGGACAATATAGCTGATTCTATAGCTAACACAGAGACACATTCAGGCTTCTCCAGTCTATTAGATAAATGGTTTCCATTTTTTCGGAATATACAGCAGATAATATTGTCTCCAAAAGCTACTGGACCAATTCTCAGTACTGTGATATTATGACTCTTCTGTAGTTCTAAGTCTGTTATTTCGGCCTTCCAGCCAACAGGCTCATAGTTTATGGTGATCCGAATTTATTTTCATAAGGTATTGTTAGTTGTATTTATTGGTAGAGGTTTTGGATGTATAAAATAATTTAGTATTCTTGGCATAAAGAACAGGTATAAAGATTCTTGAATAATTTGGTTATATTATGCACTGATGTAACTACCTGCTTATACATGTTTAAGTTTGTGTTTTGATCACTGCTGTTTCAATAATATTCAATGTTTTTAAAAAGTAGATGTAAGGCTGGCCAGCACCATTTGAACTAACTGAGCCAAATACATCCCATCCACTAGAAGACGAAGAAGAAGAAGAGATTGGATTTATACCCCATCCTTCGCTACCCAAGGGAGTCTCAGAGCGGCTTTGAAACTCTTTTCCCTTCCCCTCCCCACAACAGACACCCTGTGAGGTAGGTGGGGCTGAGAGAGCTCTGGCAGAAACTGCTTTTTTTCAAAAACAGCTGTGCCAGAACTATGGCTTACCCAAGGTCATCCAGCAGGTGCAAGTGGAGGAGTGGGGAATCAAACCCGGTTGTCCCAGATTAGAGTCTGCACACTTAACCACTACACCAAACAGATTTGCTCTGTAGTTCCTGTGTAACATTATCTGGGGTACAGGGCTATCACACTTTTTAAAAATGGGAAGAAACTTGAGGCTCTGAATTAAAAATAAACATTACAGTGTTGTTGTTTTTCAGCTGGTCTATCTTTCTCAGTTAGCCTTCATTTGTGTGAAAAGGCGATCAAGATTTGTGTGAAAAGGCAATCAAGCACCAGAAGCATCTTCCTCCCGCCAGACTCTCAACAATGTAGAAGTCTGTTCCTAGTAAGTGTTAGCATTGTGGAGAAATAGAGGCAGATTACTTCCAAACGTGGTGAACCTGTACTCAGGCAAGACGTTATTGTGGTTTGATGACAACCACGTTGGTAAACGGTCTTGAATACGTAGCTGCACCTTCTCTAGAATTATTCCAGTTCAAATATGTCGACTCTCTTCCTAAAAAATTTCAGATGCTAGACTTTATGTATTATTTCGGATGCTAGAATATAGCTAGCTAATATATGGAATTTAGAAAAAAACATACCAACATGCAGAGCATTCATAGGCAAAATTAAATCCTTTTATTTCCACATGACATTTATCTGTATTGCAAAACACACACACACAAAGATTTGTTTTGGTTGGATAAAAATTTGTAAAAATATTATAACTCAAACGGAATAATTGCTATCATCTTTATGTAATGTATAGGTCACTGTGGCTTGGATTCATTGTAATGGTTATTTATATAGTATGATAAAAGTTAACAAAACAAAAATCCATTCTTTTGTGATGCTTAGTGTTGGATTTTATCCACTTGGGCTGCGGTCAGGTGTGCAGTTCGATCTGCCGTTGCCCTACCTCCAGTTGAGCCACATTATTTTGTAGCAGAGAATCCTGATCAGACTAACCCCTTTTAGTACTCTTCAAAGCAAGTTTTAACCCATCTTTGAGTGATCAGATGGCAGCAGCCATGCCCATTGGCCATTTTTTATATGTGTCCTTTGAGCATACCTGCTATCATCTTTATGTAATGTATAGGTCACTGTGGCTTGGATTCATTGTAATGGTTATTTATATAGTATGATAAAAGTTAACAAAACAAAAATCCATTCTTTTGTGATGCTTAGTGTTGGATTTTATCCACTTGGGCTGCGGTCAGGTGGGCAGTTCAATCTGCCGTTGCCCTACCTCCGGTTGAGCCACATTATTTTGTAGCAGAGAATCCTGATCAGACTCGCCCCTTTTAGTACTCTTCAAAGCAAGTTTTAACCCATCCCTGAGTGATCAGATGGCAGCAGCCATGCCCATTGGACATTTTTATGTGTGTCCTTTGAGCATACCCACAAGCACTGATGAGCCTGCTGGGATATGTTGTTCATGGGGCTTTTGGTCATTTTTTTAAAAAAAGTTTGTCCTCTGAGCATGCACACAAGCGCTGATGAGCCTGCTGGGAAATGTTGTTCACTGTCATCTTCCCTCTCTAAACCTTTTCATTAATCCCTTCCCCAAAGCACAGAAAAAAGCTGAAATACAGAGGTGTCTTCCTTTGAAAATTTGTATAATGAATGTTTTGTGGGAGAGGGGGAGAGAGAGAGAGAGATGAGAATATGCAGTTATGTGCACATCGCTACCTAGTAAAAAAAATGGCAGCTGGAAAACAAGAGACCAGTCAGACCTGCCTGATGGCTTGGGTGAGCAACTGAGATATCAGACAACAGGAAATCCATTTTGGAACCAGCTCAGACCAACAGGACCAGACTTTCACAGGTATCAAGTAAACACACAGTAAAGGGGGAGCAGGACTCAGATGACTGGGGCACAACAGACAGATGTTGCTGTCTAATCATGCATTTTAAATCTGTAAGGGAATAGCAACAGGAACAGATCAAACTTCACGTTTGATCACAGCCTTAGATATACTGAATTCATTTTACAGTAGACTGTGTTGTTTTCACTCTTTGATATTTAATGGTATTGGATAACTGACATGTAAATATAGTCAATATTGGCCCCATTCAGCCAATGTGTGAAACCATGCTCTAATTGCAGACCAATTCACCAACTATGGTCCCTTTAGGGTCCATCATAAAAGGATCTGAAACCATACTCCATTCCAAGGAATTATATCTATACGTACCACTCCTGGACCCACAGCACTGCCAGCCTGGTATAAGACAAGCCCCTGCTAGACATCATTGCCTCCTGGACTTATGCCACCACCACCACCTGTGTGGCATTGTTAGTACCACTTGTTTATCTGAAGAAGTGAGCAGTGACTCACAAGAGCTCATACCTTGCCACAAATTTTGTTAGTCTTTCAGGTGCTACTGGACTCTTGCTCTTTTCTACTGCTATAGACAGACTAACATGGCTACCCGGCTTGATCTATCTCCACATGGTCAGCCTCTGTGACTTTTTGCCTGATCTGAAGAAGTGAGCAGTGGTTCATGAAAGCTCATACCTTGCCACAGATTTTGCTTGTCTTTAAGGTGCTACTGGACTCGTGTTCTTTTCTACTACATAAGAACATAAGAGACGCCAATGTTGGACCAGGCCAAAGGCCCATCCAGTCCAACACTCTGTCACACAGTGGCCAAAAATACCAGGTGCCATCAGGAGGTCCACCAGTGGGGCCAGGACATTAGAAGCCCTCCCACTGTTGACCCCCCCCCCCTCCAAGCACCAAGAAGACAGAGCATCACTTGCCCCAGAGCCCCTATCTATACCTTGTGGCTAATAGCCACTGATGGACCTCTGCTCCATATGCTTGTCTACTTCCCTTTTGAAGCCGTCCATGCTTGTAGCCGCCACCACTTCCTGTGGCAGTGAATTCCATGTGTTAATCACTCTTTGAGTGAAGAAGTACTTCCTTTTATCCGTTCTAACCCAACCGCTCAGCAATTTCATGGAGTGCCCACGAGTTCTTGTATTGTGAGAAAGGGAGAAAAGTACCTCTTTCTCTACCTGTTCTATCCCATGCATAATCTTATAAACCTCAATCATGTCACCCCTCAGTCGTCGTTTCTCCAAGCTAAAGAGCCCTAAGCGCTTTAACCTTTCCTCATAGGGAAAGTGTTCCAACCCTTTTATCATTCGAGTGCCCTTTTCTGCACTTTTTCCAAAGCTATAATATCCTTTTTAAGGTGTGGTGACCAGAACTGCACACAATATTCCAAATGAGGTCGCACCATTGATTTATATAGGAGCATTATGATATTGGCTGATCTGTTTTCAATACCCTTCCTAATAATCCCCAGCATAGCATTGGCCTTTTTTATTGCAGTCACACACTGTCTCGACATTTTCAGTGAGTTATCTACTACAACTCCAAGATCTCTCTCTTGATCAGGCTCTGCCAGTTCAGACCCCATCAATGTGTATTTATATTTAGGATTTTTGGCTCCAATGTGCATCATTGCTACAGACAAACACAGTTACCCATCTTGATCTATTCCTAGCATCCGTTTTTGCCATCTCCAGTAGAGAGCAAAACAGGAGCTTCATGGAGTATCCTCCATGGCGGGCGGACTGCATATGCTTTGGCGGTAAACAAATTATGTGGGTGAGAACGATTTATGGACTCTCCATTGTTTGCTCAGGCAATCCTCAGGATGTAGCAATATACCACTCACGAGGCAAGACTGAAAAAAGCAATATAACACAGGCAATTTTAATGCAATAACACTCTGGCATGCGGTCTAGTGCTTTTCTCTTTTCCATTCAGCCTCACTAAACCAGGGCTAATTTCTTAATTGTAGCCTGTTCATTGAACAATACCCAAAGAAGCAGAAGACGGGGGTGGGGGGGAGGTACAAGTTCGGGATAATTATGCCATCTACTCTCAAAGACGCCTCTGTTTGATGAAAGATACAATCAATAAAAATGTGAATAGGGTTTTATCGCTCTGTAAAAAGAAGGGAAAGCATGTCTAATAAGACGCTCCAGCATCTTCCTACAAAGCTCATATGGAAAGGTTTTGTTAAATATGCTCCTCTAGGAAATCAGGCAAACGGTAAATGATTATTTGAGATCCAGTAGCGGAAAAATTAGTCTGAAAAGGAACTGTAAGGCTTAATTTTGTCTGGAGACACAGCACAGCTCTGCCTCTGGCTCCAAGGAGGCCAATGCTGCTTAGTTGTCCATTGGGGCTAAGCACCTGCTGGGTGAAAGCAGCTGGGAAGATCCAGAGCTGTGGACAACTGCAAAGGTGACAGTGTGGCCTCTGTCCTGCCAGTGAGTGAGGACAAGATGCTGCCCCTCTGGGCTAACAATAGGATTGCCGGTCCCTTGGAAGGCATGATGTAAATTCCAGGGGAAAACCAGAAGTGATGTCACTTCTCTCTAGGAATTGCTGAAAGTTCTATGGTTTAACCATAGAGTTTCCAGCAACTCCTAGAGATGCATGGCATCACTTCTGGGTTTTTCCCAGAAGAACAAGTATAAAGCCAACAGTCGTGATAGTCTGACCCACAATCAAACAGTCATAAGACTTATAAAGAATGCTGTTTATGTATTGCAATCTAAAGCACTATAACATGATACACAACGTCGTCTCTGGATTACATAACAACGTTTCAAAAAATGAATCTTCTTCAGGAGATATTCTGTAGTGTACAAAAATACAATTTTTAGAATATGTGCTACACCAATAACAAGAGACAAGAGACAATACAACAATCTTAGTGCTTACTTACATAGTGGCGCCAAAGCTCCCAGTTTCATAAATGTTAGACAACAAGTCTTAAGAATCTGTAACATAGTAATATTACCTTTGTTATGAACACATACAAGATATTTCAAATTACAACTAATCAACCTAGTAGTAACTTACATTAAATTCAGATAGGACGCTGATCTCAATTAACATACAGGCTCAAAATATGCTGCTATGTTTCTACTGGAACACTGGCGTCTCTCTCTGGTGATTGCTACCAGAGTGCAATTAAAGGGACCTTGCAGATTGCTAACAGGTGGTGGGTAGTAGGAGACAGTACACTTAAAGAAAACATCAAATAGTTTACAAAAACATCATATAGTTTACAAAAAACATATGGTTTACAAAAAACATGAAAGGTCGATTTCTGCATTCAGTCCATTTGGAAATACACTGTTCAACCGATGAATCCAAAACATCTCTCTCTGTAAGAGGCGTCTTCTTAAATCGGTCCTTTCCCCAGGAATTCTCTGTACAATTTCAAATACAACATATTGAAAGCTATCATGACAATGATTAAACAGTTTAAAGTGGATGGCTAATGGGGTGTCCAAGTTCTGAGCCTTCAGTTTGGATTTGTGCTCTGTAATTCTTGTTCTAATAGGTCTAGAAGTAGACCCAACATAAATTTTTTTCACACACACATTTTAATAGATACACAACCCAACTTGTATTACACGAACTGTAATGTTTTAGTTGCATCTTACAGAGCATAAATCTGCTGCTATTCATATGTATTACCAATTGCCTTCACCCAGTCTTAGCTATATTTACTGCTCAGTTACTTATACATCTTGACTCTAATTGGTCCTTCCTGGAAACAACGTCCTTACCCTCTACCTATATGAAACGGTTGGTGACTTCTGTTTCAATGTACCTGAAAAAGTGTGCATGCACACTTCGAAACCTTATATCCAGAATTAAATTTTGTCTTAAAGGTGCCACTGGACTCTAACTTTGTTCAGCTGCTGGTTGTGACAGTGGTAGCAGCTTATTTGACTGACCCCCTGCCTGGCAGGCCACACAGCCAACAACAACCACAGCACAGCACCTGCAGGGATGGAGAGGAGGTGAGAAAGAAAGGTAGGGGACAAACTGACTTTCACTCATCCATTCATTTTTTCCCTTTAAGTTTCCTGAACTTGTTTTTTTTAAGTATTCATAGAGACATTTCTTAATTTCTATCCATATTTTTTGTCCCCATTTTGCCTTTCAGAGAATTTTTTTTAAAAAAAATAGTGCATGCTAGACTTTTTGTGGTTTCTGCCCCCTTCCCCGGGGCAGTGAAACGGAACAGAGCAGGAGGAGGATTTATTGACTGAAGCAGGGGTCATTTCGTAGAAAAAGAGGTGCAAGAGCTCATTAGCATAACTCATTCGCATAACTTACTTGCATATGCCACACCCCCTGACATCACCGGAAGTGTGTCAGAAGGCAACACCCACTGCCCAGGCTCCACTGGACTGTTTTGGACTGCTAGCTATTGGGGGGGGGGGACGTGCAGATAAGAACTCCTCGCAGAGGAGTGAGAGCTTGTACCTGAATAAAACTTGGTCTTATAGGTGCCACCGGACTGTTTTGGATTGCTAGCTATGGGGGGGGGAGGGGAATGCGCAGATCTGCCCTCACAGAGGAAGGAGAGCTTGTACCTGAAGGCGGGCCGGGGGGGGCTTTGCAACTTACCTGGCTGCTTCTTGCTCCTTGTGGCCCGACTGAGGGCTGCTGGGAGCAGGGGGCGGGGCTTGTTGCATGTGCCCGCCCCCTGGGCTCCTTACTGCCGGAGCTCCGCTCCTATGCGCTCCCGCAGGAAATGACCCCGGGACTGAAGTATAAAAAATGCAGCTTAGCATAGCCAGTGCCATGTTTAATTGCTTTGCAACTTGCAAGTGGGCCTCTGCTGGCAAAAGCAGAAGTACAAAGAGAACAAGCTTGTGCTGAGCCCTGAGATAATCTTCTCTTAGCTAAGACCATCTGGGTAAACAACTCTGGGAGACTGTAGCATAGAATAATAGAATCACAGAACTGGAAGGGGGCCATACAGGCCATCTAGTCCAATCCCCTGCTCAATGCTGGATCAGCCCAGAGCATCCCTGACAAGTGTTTGCCCAGTCACTGCTTAAAGACTGCCAGGGACGGGGGAGCTCACCACCTCCTGAGGCAGCTGATTCCACTGTTGCACCACTCTGACTGTCAAAAAGTTTTTCCTAAGATCCAGCCGGTACCTTCCCACCCTTAACTGAAACCCAATCTTGCGAGTCCTATCCTCTGCTTCCCACAGGTGCAGCTCCCTGCCCTCCTCTAAGTGACAGCCCTTCAGGTACTTCAAGAGAGCAATCATGCCCTCCCCCTCAATCTCCTCTTCTTCAGACTAAACATGCCCAGGTCCCTCAGCCTTTCCTCGTAGGGCTTGGTCTCCAGGCCTCTGATCACCCTCTTTGCTCTCCTCTGCACCCACTCCATTCTGTCCACATCCATTTTGAAGTGAGGCCTCCAGAACTGCACACAATACTCCAGGTGCGGCCTGACCAATACCGTGTACAGCGGGACTATGACTTCTTGTGATTTGGATGTTATGCCTCTGTTGATACACCCCAAGATTGTATTAGCCTTTTTTGTTGCTGCATCACACTGGCTGCTCATATTTAACTTTTGGTTCACCCATACCACAAGATCTTATTCATACACACTGCTACACACAGACACCAAGGACGCTGGTTTGAGCAAACGGCCCTTGGAATGTGTATGGGTCTGCAGTGGAAATTTACCCAGAAGCCTTGAGTTATTGGTTCAGGCTACAGCTTTTGTGGATGCTCAATGCTGTGAAACCTAAGAAGGGAGCACCCCTGCAAGGGTGTGATTTTTCTTTGCAGACCTGTTTCTGTAATTATCACGTGCCTACAAATAGTTGAAGCCTGTTACCCAGTTGTCTGTATTTGGAACTTTGGCAAGTCAACGAAACTGGTAAATTCCATGACATTGACCCACATGCCAGTCTTTATATTTAGCTTGGGGTCTCAATAGGTACATTATTTTGTTTTGATTTACAGATGTCTGGAACAAAGGGCTGGTTCAAGGTTAGTTTGTCCCCCACAAGCATGGAATAATCTCTAGTGGAGCATTGACCACAAATGCAACCAGGTTCTAGTCAGGGACTGGATACATAGATATTATCCCATTGGTGTTGAAAGACCCACACTGTCTGCCCATCTGTTTCTGGATACAATACAGAGTGCTGGATCTTACTGAAATGGTTTGGAATTGGGATGCATGAAAGACCATCTCCATCTACACTTTCAAGCCCACTCGTTATTTCAAACCCTGCTCTCTGGGCCCTGTCTGCACAGATGAGCCATATAATGACTAGAGACAATTATCATCATCATCATCATCATCATCATCATCGTCGTCATCGTCGTCATCATCATCATTATTATTATCATCATCATCATTATTATTATCATTATTATTATCATTATTATCATTATTATTGATGATGATGGTGGTGGTGGTGGTGGTGATGATATCGTCGTCATCATTGTCATTGTCATTATTATTATAGTCATTATTGTTGTTGTTGTTGTAGTGTTCAATTTGTATCCCGCCCTTCCCACCGTAGCAGGCTCAGGGCGGCTCACATTAAAAGTTAAAAAACAATAAAACGACAATTCATTACATACAAATTATCTTAAAATCCGTACTCGTTTCAAATAGCAAATCACAAATAAATACCGTTAAGAGCAGTTAAAGTGCTAGTGGCAGTAGCTATGGCCATGATGTAATGGATATAGCAAAAGTGTGGCCAGAGTATGTTACTATTGACACCGCAGGCAGTTGCTGTTGTCATGAGGGCCTTATCCCAGTTAATGATGTTGATAGCGGCTCCTATTCGAAGGCCTGGTGGAAGAGCTCCGTTTTGCAGACAAGGCTTTTTCAGTGGTGGTACCTTGCCTTTGGAATAACCTCTTCCTTCCAACCAACTCATGTGGTGCCTACCACACTTTTTGGCACCATATCAACCTATTTATCTTTACCCAGGCTTTTAAATAAGAGATTCCATTATTTTAAGTTGTCTTATGGTCTGCTCTTAGTCAGATAACTGTTTTATTGATATCATTTTAGACCGTTCTGTTTGTTTTACATACCATTATGGGGCTTCAGTCTGTTGGCTTGGCTTGCTTTGATTGGCATGCCTTTTTGTATTTATTTTATGGTCTGGGCTTCTTTGATGCTCTTGTTTTTAATTGGTGAGTTGGGAGGGTTTTAAACTTATTTTAATTGTCTTGATGGATTTAGCAGTCGAGAGCTTTCTGGAGCAGGTCTGGAAAAGCAAATGCATGTTTTAAAATAAATCAATTAACATGTTCTTGAAGGCTTCCATAGCTGGAGTTCATTAGTTGTTGTAGATTTTCTGGGCTGTATGGCCGTGGTCTTGGCATTGTAGGACCTGACGTTTCGCCAGCAGCTGTGACTGGCATCCTCGGAGGTATAACACAGAAATATGGAGTACTCTCTGTGTCAAGGTGAAAAGAAAAATGGTAGGCAAGTAATTTATATCTACTCAGGAAGCTGGGATAGGGCTGAGTCACTATGTTGTAGGAGTTTCCCAGGCTGTGACATGCTAATGGGGAAGCTTTCCTGAGGAGGTTCTTTTGCATATGGATTGGCTGTTGAAATTCTAATCTTATCCGTAGTGCTCTTGTGAGATGTAGAGCCTTTTGTGTTTTTCAGGACTGGAAATCATGCCCTACCATCCAAAGCAGCCATTTTCTCCAGGGGAACTGATCTTGGTCATCTGGAGATCAATTGTAATAGCCGGAGACCTCCAGGTGTCATGTGGAGGTTGGTAACCCTGTAATCTGGACTGTTTCCAAAGACAGCCTTGCCTAGTAGGGCACATTACATTACTGTACCCTGGATATGATCAGATAAGAAAAGACCAGAAAGGGTCAGTTTCCAAAGGGTAATCAGAGACACAGCACACTCTGGGGCATCCCAAAAAGCCAGTTTTTAGCGACACACTTAGTTAACCATTATTGTATCACAGCCCAGGGTATGCTTCTTTTTCAGCCGGGGGCTATCACATTTGCCTAGCTGCTGACATTCTCTCCTCCCCCTGTGGGGGGGGGGGATTCTACACCCAGTTAGTACAACCATTGCTGTTGTTATTGCTATGAGGAATAGGATTGCAGAAGTATCGTAAAGATCTCTTAGACATTGTCTAAGAGGTGATTTGTTTGTTTGTTGGCCTTCCAGACATTTTATTAAGATTTTCAAATCACAAACAATAAAAAAAGAATTCAATCAAACAAACAGAGAGAAGTAAAAATAGAATACAATGTAATTGTCAACTTACATATGTAGTCATTTTGATTTAAGCAGATATTGAATATCAACAAAGGAAAGGTAAATTATATCTCATCATACCATTATTTACCGTTAAATACAGTAGGATATTAGTCTACTAGTGGTATCAGTGCGGTTTTCTTAGGAGATGGTTTATCATATCATAATGTCAACATAATTTCCTCCCCTCCACCAGAATTACCAGTTTTTCAACCCGTCTCTCTAGCTGTAGCCTCACGTGCAACCCTTTAATGCCTGGAGTGTCACAGTCAGCCCTGCCGAGAACGGGTTAATCGACTGGCTTCCCTTTCGCACACACCGAAAGAGCAGGAAAATAGCTGAACAGCCACCAGCTGGCCCTCCAGAGCATCGGAATCTGGCGCCAAACGGTGGCGTCCCACTGCCGATATAAATTATGGATGCCTCCCACAGATCGACAAATTAATTACTTTCCTGAAAAGCGCAGCCGCATGGCTGTCAGGTGCTCTTGGCCCCACTTGCGACAGCTGCTCCCCGGGAGAAGCCCCTTGGGTTTTTCCCTAGCCAAATTTCAAGGTGGATCAGCTTTGCTGGGTGGCGGTGGCTGCGGCTGGGAGAACTCCGTTTTTCTCTGACTTTATAAGCCCTGGCTGTCTTCCACGGGCGATGCTGTGCAATACTGGGGGAAGTGAGAGGTCTGGACAGGATGGAGGGGACATGTCTTTGCACACCTCCATGGACAGGTGCATCGTATGAACACAAAGCTCATGACTTGCTGGGCTCCGAGGGTCCCCAGGGAGACCTGGTCCCCTGGGACGTTGGCAGCCTTGGTTCTTGACTATCAAACTAGGGTTGCCAGGTCCACCAGCAGAGGATGGGGGGTAGGGCTGCCAGGTCCAGGATGGAAAACTCTTGGAGATTTGGGGATGGAGCCTGGGGGCGATAGGGATGTCAGTGGGATACAATGCCAGAGTCCACCCTCTAGGGTTGCCAATCCCCAGTTGGAGGCAGGGGACCCCCTGGTTTGGAGCCCCTTCCCCCGCTTCAGGGCTGTCAGAAAGCAGGGAAGGGATGGCCACTGGGCACTCCATTATACTCTATGGAGACCAGTCCCCATAGGGTATAATGGAGAATCGATCTGTGGGTATCTGGGGCTCGGAGGGAGCAATTTTTTGAGATAGAGGCACCAAACTTTCAGCATAGCTGGTGGTGCCTCTCCTGAAAAAAACACCCCAAGTTTCATAAAGTTTGAACCAGGGGGTCCAGTTTGATGAACCCCAAAAGAAGATGGCCCATCCTCCATTATTTCCAACGGAGGGAAAGCATTTAAAAGGAATGCTTTAAAAGGAATGCTTAAATGGGATGGCCAGAACTCCCTTCCAGCTTGTCAGTCTCACTGGCAACCCTAGTGGCATCGTAAAAGGGACGTCATATTGTTGCTCCTGGCTCCACCCCCAAAGTCTCCTTGCTCCACCCTAACCCTCTTTTGCACAGGGGCAGAAGAAAGATAGGAAGCAGAGGCCCCTGAATTGCTTCTCAACAGTCTTTGATAGTTTCTACATATATGGTCTTTTCACATTTTCCAGCAACCCCCACATTGCCTTCGCATCGTGAAGGACTGCTTGTGGACTCACAGTGGAGTTCTGTCAACAGAAAGACCTGCACATGGGAGCCATTCACACAACCATCTTTGTACCAGAGTATGTGCTAGCTGGGAGCTGCATTCCCAACTTGAGAAATGTCTGGAGATTTGGGGGGGGGACTTGGGGAGGACAGGGTTTGGGGAGAGGGAGGGGTGAGAGGCTATAAGGCCAGAGAGTTCGCCCTCCAAAGCAGCCATTTTCTCCAAGGAAACTGATCTCTGTCCTCTGGAGATTGGCTGTCATTCCAGGAGACCTCCACCCCTCCCACAGAGGCTGTCAGCCATAGCTCGGGGTTAAACAGTCAGTCAGCCCCTAATTGCAGGGATTTTGGTGGAGAAACCATTCAGGTGGGCTTTCTTCCCCAAATCTATTTATTTATTTAGATATTTATACCCTGGTTTTCTCTTCAGGGGCAGCCCAAAGCTGCATACCAACATTGTCCTCCCCTTCTCTGTTTTATCCTGAAGAAGAAGGAGGAGGAGGAGGATATTGGATTTATACACCACCCTTCACTACTAGAAGGAGTCTCAGAGCGGCTTACAATCTCCCTTCCCCTCCCCACAACAGACACCCTGTGAGGTAGGCGAGGCTGAGAGAGCTCTTTCGAGGACTCCCCTTGAGAGAACAGCTCTGAGAGAACTTATGACTGACCCAAGGTCACACCAGCAGCTGCATGTGGAGGAGTGGGGAATCGAAACCGGTGCTCCCAGATTAGAGTCCATGCTCTGAAAAACTGCACCAAACTGGCTCTCTGAGAGAGATTAGCCTGAGAGACAACATCTGGCCAAAATGTACCCAGTGAGTTTCCATGGCAGAGTGGGGTTGGAACCTGGTTTCTCCCAGATCCTAGTCTGCTAAACCATGCCAGCTAAAATGTGTAGAACTTACACTTCCTAAGACTATTCATAGGCATCTGTAGAGCACCAACATGAATAAGGAGAAATCTTCTCCTGTCATGCTCAAACTATTGGTCACTCTTCAAAGGTTTATGGCTTAAGCGGCCACCCGACCAAGGGGACTCTTGATTTAATTGCAGAACATGTTCTGGGCTCTCGTTTTCAAAGCCGAAGAGTCTTCAAAAGGCGTACAGGTGCAAACGCGGCACGCTCCTCCTGCCAACAGTAAAACAGAACACGTCGGAGAGATCCGGAGTTGAAAGGGGCTGGCCCGCACTTGGCAGGAATTTGTTAAGGTATTAGTTAATGATATTCCGGGTGGGTTTCCTTCCCACTTCTATGATAATAGTAAGTCCCTGGACATGTTGTCCTGGCAACCGCCGTAGCTCCCACTCTCCCCATCCACCCTTTTCTTTTTGGGCTTGTGATCAAAGGTAAGGAAAGGGGCGCGCAGATCGCCAGCTGAGGCCTGGGCTATTTATTAAATTATTTATCGGCCCAGAATGATGTGGACGCTAATGACTGATGCGGCACGCTCATTCGTTGACGGCGGAATCCGAAATGAGCACCAGCTTTTGTCTGTGCTCAGCCTTCCGTTTCATTTTTTAAAAAACAAAATGCTGTAAAGATACATATTTAATGGCTCTTTTTTGCAATTAAAGTTTATAGCTATGAGGGGGGGGGTTGTCGTTATCCGTGCTCAGCATTCATTCTCCAATGTGTCTCGTATCAGTCACGATCTACAGAAGCTGTCTTGGGTTCCTGGTTCTGATCACTCGTCCATCGAAGCCTTGACTGTCTACTCTGGATGCAGTCGCTCTCCGAGGACTGCAGTGCTGATGAATTCCATACATTCGTGTAGTATCTTTTTAGGAGGACCAACCGAACTATCGCAAAAGGGTCAGGCATGGAATGCAGCCGGTTCGTTCAGTCAGTCTCACCCCATTCCCCTCCTTACGCTCTCAGCTAGGGCCACCTGTTCTGGGCTGGGAACAGGCCTGTAGCCAGGATTTTGTAATTTGGGGGGCCTTTAAATAAGTTGAGGGGCACTGACATCATTTGGGGAAGCAAGCCATGCTTGGGGAAGGGGTAGCGGCAGTGGAGGGCTAGAGGGAAGTTGGGGGGCCTTGGCAGGAAGTTGGGGTGCCGGGCCCCAAAATGCGGACCTCCTGATGGCACCTGGTATTTTTGGCCACTGTGTGACACAGAGTGTTGGACTAGATGGGCCATTGGCCTGATCCAACATTGTCTTCTCTTATGTTCTTATGAGTTTCATCCTGGTGAAAGAACACAAAAGAAACATATGTTGTAGTGCTCGGCTTGGCACCATACGTCTCTGACCTTCTGCTGAAACAGCGCCAGACATTTGTTAACTGTGTTGATAAAGCTTTGAATAAGGTGATTAAAAAGGGTCAGATGGATTAAGTGCAATGCCAGAGCCACTCGTGAATTGTAAAAATGGAGGGTTACTGGATGTCTTTTAAATGTCCATCTTCTTTGGGCTCAAAAGGGTGTAGACTTTCCAATTTCCCAAGGGGGGCTGGGGCTGGGCCAGAGGCATTGCTTTGCTAGGAGCAAGGGTGGTTCCCGGGGGAGGCTGAGCTCCTTCCTGAAAATTTCGGCAGGGGCTAACGCCCCGCCGCCCCCACGAAGATTACGCCTATGCCTGGCTGGGAAATAACTGTAGATTGGGGGGGGTGGAGTTTAGGGAAGACAGTGTTTGGGGAGGGGACGGACCTTGGCAAGGTATAATGCCACAGAGTCTGGAGATCAGTTGTAATAGCGGAAAATCTCCAGGCAACCCTACTCTTATCCCACACAGCTTTTGTCTGTGCCAATCCTGTAATCCCCAGCACAAAAAAGAACCTTAGCATCCATTGCAAAGAGCGTGAGGGCAGGGGTTTTTGGACTTAATGTGGACCATCAGGTTCTGATTCCCTTCTCGGTTGGCACTGCAACTCCCCCCAATCCTCCTGAACTGGTAGCCAATTTTGAGACTCGTAGCTTTATATCCTGGTGAGTTATGCCTTCTACAGAGAGATGGACAGATGGATGCATCTTTTTATTATTATAGATTGCAATGGAAGAGAATTTTGAGACCGCGTCACCAGCTGCCGAAGATCTGGGCTGAGCTTCCGATTCCCTTCCTCTTGCAGGTATTAAAGTATGGACAGAGCCAGAGGCATGAGCCAAAAGGGATCTTGGCCCTTGTATCTTAGTCCATGACTCACAGTCTGTGGTCTTGCATTAGCTGGACCAATGGATCCACAAGCAGTTTATTTGAATTGCGTTTTTGTGATTTTTGTACGATGCGTTGGGGGAAAGTGGGGTCAAGCCTGCCTAAATAAATAGATCGTATCACACATTTATTTATTTAATTCATTCCTACCCCACCTGTATCCCCAATGGGGGTGCAAAGGTCCTTACATTGTTCTCCTGTCCTCTGGTTTATCCTCACAACAGCCCTGTGAGAGAGTGTGACTGGCCCAAAGTCACCCAGTGAACTTCCGTGGCATGAGTGAGGATTTGAACCTGGGTCTCCCAGACATTAGTTTGACACTCTTAACCCCCATGCCACAACATGAACAGAGTTGGAAAGTGTGGACATGAGGAACATGTGACATAAGTGAAGTTGCCAATGTCACTGCATCACTGGCGCTGCTACATCCCTTCTGGGTATGACCTGGAAGCAACAATGGGTAGCTCTAGGAATCATCGGAAACTCTGTGATTTTATAACACGGAAGTGACATATCGGTGCAAAGGACGCCAGCATTTAAAAAAACCAGTTTTCTCCCACCACCACTTGGAGCAGCAATGGGCAACATCAGTGATCGGTAGGAGGCCTGGGGGAACCCTAAACAAGAAATTAAATATTAACTAAATGACAGTGAATCCATGTTTCCTATTTCATTTTTTTTTATTATGGTCATTTATATTTTCGTTCACGGTTTTGGCAGCCTGCCTTTGATCTTGCAGTCTTGTCTGCTGCGCGTTGTACAGCTTGTAAGTGCTGTTTATCTCAGATTGAGCACAATGACACGTCCATCAGTTCTATATCTAATAAACTTCTAATGTACGAGGCTGATTTATGGCCTCGTGGATGTTGTCCAAAACGTGTAGACGTTTGACGGGAAAGATTTCGTACAAGGAAACAGGAAAAGGCACAAAAATGAAGAACCCCTGGTTCCGTTTCCTCAAGGAAAAAGTCAAATCCAAATGGGAAATGTGGGGGGGCTGAAACAGCAGAGGCGAAAATTTCAAAAATCAGCTCTGTCTGCAAGCTAGGTCAAAGGGCTGTGCCTTCCGTTCAGTGGCACGGCATTAATATTTTGGAGAAATGAAAGCTGTCCAAACAGTTACTCACGAGCAGCGGTATAAAGGTTAGACCTGCCAACAGAGTGAGTTTTTCTTCGATGCAAAAAGCAAAGAGGAGCTCATGGGGTGCGCAGGGCCCATGGCCTGTTGCAGTCTAATCAGAAAGATTTGCAGACTCTGGGAGATCAGCCATTAAACAGAAGCCCGGTGTCGAAACAACAGAAGCAGTGCTGACAGATGGGTGAAGGCCCTGGGGAGAATCTGGCTGGCTGGTGCAGATGATACCTTTAAAAAGCTTCGTTTTGTTTGGCTCTACGAGTCAGACCCTTTGCTGGCAAATCCAGCAGACCTCCTGCCAGTCAGAGATAATGTATGCCTCCCTGGAAAATACCATGCCTGGATGGCCCAGGCTAGCCCGATCCTGTCAGATCTCAGAAGCTAAGCAGGGTCAGCCCTGCCTAGTGTTTGGATGGGAGACCTCCAGGGAATCCCAGGGTCACGATGTAGAGGCAGGCAATGGTGAACCACCTCTGACCATCTCTTGCCTTGAAAACCCCGCGGGGTCGCCACAAGTCAGCTGTGACTTGACGGCACTTTCCACCACCCTGGAAAAATCTGCCGTAAGAGCATAATAATTCAGAAAATATCATGAAATTGCCACCGGTATAGTTGCTTGCTGGGTAGCTCACCTGTTTGGAAGGGGTTTTTTTTTACTTCTGGGCCACTTGCCGTGTGTGTGTGTGTGTGTGTGTGTGTGTGTGTGTGTGTGTGTGTGTGTGTGCAGGTTGACAGATTTATTATTTTTCTGTAAATCAAGCCTTGACACTTGCAGTACGTGAGGTGAGGCTGCCCCTGAAGACAATACAGAAAGATCAATCCAGCCAATTTGAACTTGTAACACCATCTCTTAAACATCTTTGTTGGTTGCCTATTTTCTTCGACTTCAGTCTATTCTTACCATTACGGCTCTTCATGTACCCACATATTTAAAGGACATTAGACCTCTTCAGACTTTGTGTTCATAGGTACTGTGAGCCTCCCAGTTATTACCCAAAGAGGCAGTTTCCTAATTACTTGGCAGAAAGAAGAAGAAGAAGAGGAGGAGGAGAAGGAGAAGGAGGTAGAGACTGGATTTATACCCCGCCCTTCACTACCCAAAGGAGTCTCAGAGCAGCTTACAATCTCCTTTCCCTTCTCCACCAGACACCCTGTGAGGTAGGTGGGGCTGAGAGAGCTCTGACAGAAACTGAAGCAGACAGAGCGAGGGGGGTAACTGGAATTCTTCACCTACGTATATGGGGATTTTCCCCTTAAGAGAACTCTCAAAATAAAACAGGCAGATGTTCAACCAGAAAGGGTTTTTTTTTTAAGAGTGAACATAAGAGAACATAAGAACATAAGAGAAGCCAATGTGGGATCAAGCTAATGGCCCATCCAGTCCAACACTCTGTCACACAGTGGCCAAAAATACAAGGTGATATCAGGAGGTCCAGCAGTGGGGCCAGCACACTAGGAGCCCTCATACTATTGGCCCCCCTAAGCACCAAGAAGACCGAGCATCACTTGCCCGGAGTCCCTATCTATATCTTGTGGCTAATAGCCACTGATGGATCTCTGCTCCAGATGCTTATCTAATCCCCTCTTGAAGCCATCCATGCTTGTAGCCGCCGCCACCTCCTGTGGCAGTGAATTCCATGTGTTAATCACTCTTTGGGTGAAGAAGTACTTCCTTTTATCTGTTCTAACTGACCACTCAGCAATTTCATGGAGTGCCCACGAGTTCTGGTATTGTGAGAAAGGGAGAAAAGTACCTCTTTCTTTACCTGCTGTATCCCATGCATAATCTTATAAACCTCAGTCATGTCACCCCTCAGCCGTTGTTTCTCCACGCTAAAGAGCCCCAAGCGCTTTAACCTTTCTTCATAGGGAAAGTGTTCCAACTCTTTTATTATTCGA
The DNA here is from genome assembly GCF_001447785.1 of Gekko japonicus. Classification (NCBI taxonomy): domain Eukaryota; kingdom Metazoa; phylum Chordata; class Lepidosauria; order Squamata; family Gekkonidae; genus Gekko; species Gekko japonicus. The sequence goes on along the minus strand of NW_015170333.1, from coordinate 388,558 downwards.
GTTGCCCTTTTCTGCACTTTTTCCAAAGCTATAATATCCTTTTTAAGGTGTGGTGACCAGAACTGTACACAGTATTCCAAATGAGGTTGGACCATTGATTTATATAGGGGCATTATGATATTGGCTGATCTGTTCTCAATACCCTTCCTAATAATCCCCAGCATAGCATTGGCCTTTTTTACGGCAGTCACACACTGTCTCGACATTTTCAGTGAGTTATCTACTACAACTCCAAGATCTCTCTCTTAATCAGTCTCTGCCAGTTCGGACCCCATCAACGTGTATTTATAGTTAGGAGTTTTGGCTCCAATGTACATCACCTTGCACTTGGCCACATTGAACCCCATTTGCCATGTTGATGCCCACTCGCCCATCCTTGATAGATCCCTTTGGAGTGCCTCACAATCCTCCCTGGTTTTCACCACCCTGAACAACTTCGTATCATCTGCAAATTTAGCCACTTCACTGCTTACTCCCAAATCCAAATCATTAATGAACAAGTTAAAAAGCATCAGACCGAG
>NW_015170333.1:367150-387481 GCF_001447785.1 Gekko japonicus | reverse complement strand
TCCTAATAATCCCCAGCATAGCATTGGCCTTTTTTACGGCAGTCACACACTGTCTCGACATTTTCAGTGAGTTATCTACTACAACTCCAAGATCTCTCTCTTAATCAGTCTCTGCCAGTTCGGACCCCATCAACGTGTATTTATAGTTAGGAGTTTTGGCTCCAATGTACATCACCTTGCACTTGGCCACATTGAACCCCATTTGCCATGTTGATGCCCACTCGCCCATCCTTGATAGATCCCTTTGGAGTGCCTCACAATCCTCCCTGGTTTTCACCACCCTGAACAACTTCGTATCATCTGCAAATTTAGCCACTTCACTGCTTACTCCCAAATCCAAATCATTAATGAACAAGTTAAAAAGCATCAGACCGAGTACTAATCTCTGCGGTACCCCACTGCTTACCACCCTCCACTGAGAAAATTTCCCATTAATACTCACTCTCTGTTTCCTATTAATTAGCCAGTTTTTGATCCACAAGAGGACTTGTCCTTTTATCCTGTGATTTTTGAGCTTACTTAGGAGCCTTTGATGAGGAACTCTATCAAAAGCTTTCTGGAAGTCAAGGTAAACAACATCTATTGGGTCCCCCTTCTCCACATATTTGTTCACCCCCTCAAAGAACATTAGCAGGTTAGTGAGACAAGATCTTCCCTTAAAGAACCCATGCTGAATCTGCCTCAATAGTTTTTGTTCATCAATGTGCTTACTAATTCTTTCCTTAATAACGGTTTCCACCAATTTACCCGGTATTGACGTTAGACTGACTGGCCTATATCTTTCTATTTCTGTTTGCTTTCTTTCCACCTTTCTGTCTTTCTCTCTTCCCTCCCCATCTAAAGTTAAATGTTTTCTCCAAGCCCAGCCACACCAGCAGAGTGGCGTGGCTTGGCTTGGAAAAGGCATTTGTCTCTTTAATTTAATATGCACATTTGTAAATTTTCCAAAAAAAAAAGTGTGTGTTCCCGTCTTGCGGCTCGCAAACATCTGACATTTATTCTATGTGGCTCTTACGTTAAGCAAGTTTGGCCACCCCTGGTTTACTACATCTGGCACTTTGTGTTTGGTGCTCACTGTGTTTGCGAAGTTCAGTCAGGTCTTTTCATCCAGCTGCCTCTTTGTTTCATTAGCCTGGATATCAAGAGCAAGTTTAAATAGTCATGACGACTGCACTGCCGTAGCCTTTGTTGATGTTTTTAAGTGCCTTTTTTATGTTTCTCCACATGCTGCCAACAAACTATACTATGTATTTTTATGAGCCTTTTTTATATTGGTGGTATTGTGCTTTGAGAAGACATTAAATAAAATTTATTTTTATTTTATTTTATTTTATTTTTAAAAAGGAAGTCCTGCAAGTCAGTGCTGGTTAGTAAGATTTTTGATGGAATGTCATGTTCCACATTAGAGCTTGGAAGACTGGTAGGCCTGTCTCCTGATCCTATGCACCTTGTGCTTTTAATCTGTTGTATGGTTGTTATCCATATGCATGGATAAGACATATTCTCCAGCTTGAGGAGGAAAGGTAGAGTGTAAATATTTCAATAAAATAAGTAGCTCTGGTAATTTCTTAAGAACAAAAAGCAGCAACATTAGTGTCATATCATGTGCATGCCTGAATGTCACGATACATGTCTTGCATGAATCAGGTGGTGGAGGCCAGTGTTAGTTTAATACATGGAATTCACTGCCACAGGAGGTGGCATCGGCTACAAGCATGGACAGCTTCAAGAGGGAATTAGATAAGCATACGGAGCAGAGGTCCATTGGTGGCTATTAGCCACAAGGTTTAGATAGGGACTCTGGGGCAAGTGATGTTCTGTATTCTTAATACTTGGGGGAGGGCATCAATGGGAGGGCTTCTAGTGTCCTGGCCCCACTGCTGGACCTCCTGATGGCATCTGGTATTTTTGGCCACTGTGTGACAGAGTGTTGGACGGGATGGGCCATTGGCCTGATCCAACATTGGCTTCTCTTATGTTCTTACTATTCCACATGCCCTTGGCACAAAGAACCACAGGGTGTACATGTGTTCATCTGTCACAGTTGCCATTTCCAGCCTGTTGGGCTAAAGCAGGTAGAGCTGATGGTAGCTAAGGGTGAGCAAATTAAAATATCAAGAATCCAGTAGCACCTTAAAGACTAGCAAAATATGTGGCAGGGTCTAAGCTTTCGTGAGTAACTGCTCACTTCTTCAGGTACAGTTAGAATGGGAGTCCATCTGTCCTACTTATTGGAAAGTGGGGTGATTTCAGATGCCGAGTGACATTAGGACCGATTCCCCACAAGCAGCTGTGCCACCCTCGCTCTTCTGTTTGCCCCGGTTGCATTGGTCAGTTTCACAGTATCAGCTGCGTGGCTGCATTTTGACCCACATCTCTCCCCTTCCCCGATTTCCCCTGCGTCTTCTCTATCCTTGTCTAGGATGATAGCAGGTGAATAACAATAGCATGCGCATACCCTGCCACATATTTGGTGAGTCTTTAAGGTGCTACTGGGCTCTTGCTCTTTTCTACTGCTACAGGCAGACTAACATTTATTTATTTATTTATTTATTTATTTATTTATTTGTTACATTTATACCCCGCCCTCTCCCGAAGGGCTCAGGGCGGCTTACATTGCAAGAAACATAGTTGGTTCAGAAAATTTAAAACCCATTCTTTACAGTTACTTTTATAAAGAAATCATAGTGTTTTTCTCTCTATTTCTGTAACTTTCCAAACAGCTAGCAGCACATGACTCCCAACATGATTTTTGCTAGGCCTTTGTCTCAAGAGATATCTTTCCTCCATCATGTACACAGGAACCAACATTTGCATTACATTGTTCATGAATCTAAAGAATTTGGAAACATTTAGAAATAAAAGATTGGTATGCACCTGCCATTAAGTCAAGGAAGCCAGAATATTTGCAATACTAAAGGCTTGCTTACATGCAGACACTCACTGCACACCTCCAGCCAGCAAACAGTGCCTGAATGTCTGCTCTGATTCAAGGAAACAAAGAACATCCTGAAATTGTAACATTCTTGTCTTTGTCATTTAGAGATTTGAATGCTATCTTGCATTGTTTTGCAAAAGAGCATCAGGGTGCCCCCATTGCCTCTGGAATGTGGGAACATTTCCTAGGCCATGATGGCCCACATTAACAGAGCAGTTAGATTAATTGATGCAGTTTATAATTTCTAAAGCTCTATCGAAATGTATGGGACCAATATGGTATAAAAGAAGGCCAGAAGCTTCATTTCAGGACTGACCCTTGGAGATCCAGAGAAGGCTTTGTCTTTCGTGATCTCTCTGGGCCAGTCCAGAGGCTTCTGTGCATGGGGGAAATCTTTGTTCTGTATATTGAACCACTGACTGTTTACTTTTCTTTTTTGTATTCCTTGCTTGTCTTTAGCTAATAAACAGTTTGATTGTTTAAATAACCTTGTATTGCATTCCAGCTAACTTTCTTTTAACATTCTACCCGCCTTGGTAAGGGGCACTCACCAGACCATTACGAACCTAGAGGTGCAGGTAACACTTTATACAGGGTTAGTTTAGACTGACAAGTGCTACAGGTGCATTCTTACAACAGGGACCAAGGAAGGACATTCTACCAGAAATGCCTGGTGTTACTCTGTAAAGCATTTGCATTTCAGTCTGATCCCAATGCACCTATAAATAGTTCTTAATAGGATTTCTGTCAGCCTCTTCCCCTGTTATCCTCTCTCTTCCTCTTATTTTACTTCTCCCTCCATTACCTACCTCTTCAATATTTTCTTCCATCATATTGGATTCATACTGTTACCGGATAGCTTAGTCAGCCTTTGTTGTTAACCTTTGTACCTTTTATTTGGTTACTTTTGGAACTTTCTTCATTTTCTTAAATTCTGTTGCTCTCGTGTCAGTGGGCTTGTTTTATTTTTCTGCTCAGACTAACACTACTCATCAGTATATCTAATTTTCAATGTGGCCCGATCTGTGGATTCTTAAATCTGGAGACTGGGACCCTGAACAGAGAAGACAGATCCTTCTACAAAACCAAGGAAAGCTCCAGGTTTGCAGAAATATGTAAACTCTTCTTAAAAAAATGGGTCCCAAACAATTAAAAAAGTACCTTTAGCTTTAAGAAACAATCAGTGGCTGTTGCTGGGTAACCACAACAGTATTGGCAGCCTTCCAGTCTAGGTTTCTGTCAGTAAAAAGTGGGGGGAGGGGCAGGGCCCTGTCCACGCCTGTTATCTGGATATCTGTAATTCCAGGAGATCTCCAGGCCTCTCCTGGAGATCAAGCAAACAGAGTATGGTACACAGTATATGGATATTACACTACACAGGGCTTGTTACTGTGATAAGTGCGCTAAACTAAATAATACAATACTGCAAAAATCAGAAAATATATGCTGTTTAACTCACTCAAAATGAATTTTCTACTAGCAATTGAGCTTTGTTATTGACCTATGAAGAAAAAATATGTGAGCATCAGGCTTCATTTCTACTCTTATAGATGAGACAAAAAACTGGAAATTATCTATAGAATCTTGTTCAGAAGAAGGAACGTCGAAACGACACAGGACATTCCGGAACACGTCATTAACATCATTTGCTTAGTTAAAAACCACTTCTGTTTATTTGAAACTGACTGTATTTTTGTATTCCAACCTTGTTAAAAAAGCATCTCACTTTAGCTTATTTAAACAGCATATATTTTCTGATTTTTGCAGTACTGTATTATTTAGTTTAGCCCTCCTAGAGGTCAGCCGCCCTAGCTTAGAAACAGCATCACGGTTTTCAGGACAGCAGAACATTGTTTTTGCTTACAAATTTCTATACAAGGTTTGTGTTGTTGTTTTTTAACTTGCCTAAAGAATAAACTAGAGGGGCGACTGGGAAATCTGAATTGCTCTGTCCAGCATTTTTTTTAAAAAAAGAAATAGCAGTTACACAAGCCTTAAGTTCACGTGGGAGAAGGTGGACCTTAAGGTATGTTGATCCCAGGCTGTACAGGGCTTCAGTGGTCAATGCCACCACTTTGAATTGAGCCCAGAAGCAAACTGGAAGCCAAGGTAGATGGAACAAGACCGTAGTGACATGCCACCTCCAGGTGGTGGCTGGTGATCTCCGGCTATTACAACCAATCTCCAGGCGACACAGATCAGTTCACCTGGAGAAAAAAAGTCACTTTGGAAGGTGGACTCTATAGTAGGGTTACCGGATGTCCTCTTTTTAGAGGGCATGTCCTCTTTTTTCAGTGTCCATTTCTTTTAGTTTGGTGTAGTGGTTAAGTGTGCGGACTCTAATCTGGGAGAACCGGGTTTGATTCCCCATTCCTCCACTTGCACCTGCTGATGTGACCTTGGGTCAGTCACAAGCTCTGGCACAGCTGTCCTTGAAAAAGAGCAGTTTGTGTCAGAGTTCTCTCAGCCCCACCCACCTCACAGGGTGTCTGTTGTGGGGAGGGGAAGGGAAAGGAGTTTGTAAGCCGCTCTGAGACTCCAAGTGAAGGGCGGGGTATAAATCCAATCTCTTCTTCTTCTTCTTCTTCTTCTTCTTCTTCTTCTTCTTCTTCTTCTTATTGCATTGCAACGCAACGCTGGAGGGGACAGCCGCAAATTGCAAGTTCCCCACTGGAATGCCCGACTTCAACACCGCAGGAAAAAAAGAGAACCTGAAAATACCGGAGACAGACAATCTGAGGGGAAACACCATTAGATTCAGGTCAATTGCTGACCCAGACGAACATGTGGGGAACTGATCAATTTCCGTGGATATTATCGGGGAGTGACACCGGAGCAAGTGATTGTGCGGAATCGGCCACAGAGTTCCAGTTTGACGTAGGGCCACTGAGTAGGAGGAGGAAAGGAAATTTAAATTTTTTCCATGTTGGGATGACACTAATGGAAACGGATCCCTCCAACCTCTATATCATGAACTGGAGGCTAACAAAGCAATTTCTCCCTCTCCTTCTCTCTCTCTCTCTTTCACTTTAAATAACCTGGGGAAATCTATTCACACCTCTCTGCATTTCTCGTGTAGTGTGGCCCTAAAAACTACCAACATGGGGGAAATTCATTCCATTCCAATAGCTCCCTGGGTTTTTTTTTCATGCTCCATGCTGATTTTTTTTTTCATGCTTTCATGCCCTTCCATCCTCCGCCAGTCTCACCCGCCCCTTTTTTTACAGCATCTCTGGGCTTACGCTATAGACACTTTATATGGTAATCCATTACGTTGCCCGGTGACCCATAATATTGGACTTTTCCTTGATATTTGCACTTTCATCCAATTTTAATGAACTTGCTGACATCTTTAAACAGTAAGATTGTACTCCGGCTATCTCCTTTTACATTACCAATTAACCCAAAAATGGTTTTCTTGTTATTTCTGTACCTTTAAGCTTCACAGGCATCCTTCTGCTTCTAAGATGGGTCCACATATTCCCAATTAAACCGACCATCTTGCAAATCTTACGGGCCACGTTGCCCCAGTATAGATCTATGGTGTGGCTTAATTTGGAATACTGTGTGCAGTTCTGGTCACCGTATCTCCAAAAGGACATTGCAGAGATGGGGAAAGTACAGAGGAAGGCAACCAAGATGATTAGGGGGTTGGAGCACCGTCCCTATGAGGGATTGCTGAAGAGCCTGGGACTTTTCAGTTTAGAAAAGACAACTGGGGGGGGGGACATGATAGGGGTTTATAAAATTATGCATGAGGTAGAGAGAGTTGACAAAGACAACTTTTTCTCCCTATCCCAAAATACTAGAACTCGAGGACATCCCATGAAGCTGATGGGCAGTAGGTTCAGGATGAACCAAAGGAAATACTACTTTACACAGAGAGTGATGGAAATGTGGCAATCGCAGGCAGAGGATGTCATGATGGCCACAGGAATTTGTTGTTGTTCAGTCGCACAGTCGAGTCCGACTCTTTGCGACCCCATGGACCAGATCCCTCCAGGCCCTCCTGTCTTCCGCCGTCCTTTGAAGTTGGCTCAATTTCATGTCCGTTGCATCGATGACACTGTCAAACCATCTCATCCTTTGCCGTCCCCGTCTTCTTTGGCCTTCAATCATTCCCAGCATCAGGGTCTTCTCCAGGGAGTGTTCCCTTCTCATTTGGTGGCCAAAATATTTGAGCTTCAGTTTCATTATCTGGCCTTCCAGGGAACAGTCAGGGTTGATTTCTGTTGGGATTGACTGATTTGTTCTTCTTGCAGTCCAAGGGACTCTCAAGAGTCTTCTCCAGCACCATAGTTCAAAAGAATCTATTCTTCGGCCATAGGAATACCAAGCTTTAAAAGGGGATTAGATAGATTCATGGAGGATAAACCTATCAATGGCATGTGAGATACGCAAACACCTGAATGAAGCCCAGAAATAGCCTCCCAGTCACAGGAAAGTACCTCTTCGCCACTCCGTAATCTGTGCTCAATGTTAAGTCCCGTTGCACCCTCACGTGCCCCTTACCTTTTTATCCCTTTATTTTATTTCTATTTCTTTTTATTAGTATTGCTGATTCTTCGGAGCCAACTCTGTATCGAAATAAACGATTTATTGATCTCACCTTTCCGTGGGCTGCCAACCTTCTTACATCACTCCCGGTGATGTCAGGGGGTGTGGCATATGCTAATGAGCTATTATGCTAATATTAGGTATGCTAATGAGCTCCTGCAGCTCATTTTCTATGGCTAGAGATCTCCTGGGATTACAATTGATCTTGAGGCACCAGAGACCAGTTCCCCTGGAGAAAATGGCTGCGTGGGAAGGTGCACTCTGTGGCATTGTAGCCCACTGAAGTCTCTCCCCTCCCCAAACCCTGTCTTCCTCAGGCTCCGCCCACAAAATCTCCAGGTATTTCCCAAGCCAGAGCTCACAACTCTACCTTTCCATCAGGAAGCTCAAGGCAGCAAACATAGTTTCACTTCCTCCATTTCAGCCTCATAATAATATTGTAAGTAGAGTTGCCAGAACTGCCTCAGCTAACGCCAGGAGATTTTGGAGGTGGTGCCTAAGGAGGCTCAACCTTAGTGGGGATGTGATGTCAGTTCCACCTGATGCTCTAGGAATTTCCCCTAATCTCTGTGGTAAAGACCCATTTTTTAAATCCCATTCCTCAATTTCTTGAGGGTGGGGGGATTGGGACCAAGGGGAGAGGTTTACCTGCTGCAGATGTGAAAATGGCAAGCCAAGAGGTCAGTTATAGTTAGGGTGAGTGAGAGAGGGTGTAGCCCGAAGTCACCCATGTAACTTCAGCGTTGAGGTGGGTTTTTAAACTGGACTATGTTAGTCCATGAAGCCTTTCTATAACCGCTCCCATGTTAGTACCTTTTCCTCCTGACCTCTGTGAACTGTAAACCAAACAGCAAGTATCAGAACAGTGACACGGTCTTAGCATTAACTACCATTGCCAAGAGCCATCAGATTTTCATTTGTTTTTAGAATAATAATGACCATAACCAGGGGTCATTTGGGGCCAGTGCATGCCGAAGTGCTGCTCTGGGAGCCCAGGAGTGGGAGCAAATGGTGGTGGAGCAGCAGCAGCGGTGCAATCTCTCCATTGTATTCTATGGGGTCATAGAATACAATGGAGAGTTGACTCCAGAGAGAAGGGGTTTAAACTTTAAACCCCTTCTCACTTCGCTCCCCCCCAGCCCACCTTGGCAGGCTGGTTGGGGAAGCAAAAGGGGGGACATCTTCAAAAACCTCCCCTTCCCCAGCCAGCCTGCCAAGGCAGGCTGAGGAGGGAGAAGCAAAGAGAGAAGGGGATTAAACTTTAAACCCCTTCTCTCTGGTGTTGCTCCAGTGCTGTGGCGTGATTCTAGAGAGAAGGGGTTTAAACTTTAAACCCCTTCTCTCTTCGCTTCCCCCCCCAGCCCGCCTTGGCAGGCCGGCTGGAGAAGGGGAGGGGAGGCTTTTGAAGATGCCTCCTCCCATTTTTGCTTCCCCTTCTTACATCACTTCCGGTGATGTCAGGGGGTGTGGCATATGCTCATGAGCTATTATGCTAATATTAGGTATGCTAATGAGCTCCTGCAGCTCTTTTTCTACGAAATGACCCCTGACCGTAACCAAAAGTGCATTTCATTGCAGAGCTTGCAATACTTGGTGGTGTCTCATGCCTCTTCTCATGGGAACCCCTATCAAAGCTTCATGACTCAGTGTTTACTCAAATGTTATCAAAACAGAGTTTTCCTGCAGTGCCTACGGCTTGGATTTCCACCTTAATACAACAATGGGAAAGATGCAGGTATCTGGATAAAGTGATAGTTCTCTGGGTCTATATCAGGTTTCAAGAAATGTACCCCCCATTCCCACAAAGAGTAAGAAAGTTCAGAAGAAGATCAGCCACCTTGTGAAGAAAGAATTGTGCAGCCTTGTAGTATTTTTGTACTATATACAAGTGGTAGGACAGAGAATAGAAGCAGACAGTAGGGGAGGGACTGTGGCTCTGTGGTAGAGCACCTGCTTGTCATGCAGAAAATCCCAGGTTCAATCCCTGCCAGGTTCAATCCCTGCCACGTTCAATTCACTGCCTGGAGCAGGGAAGTTACTTTTTTCCCACCATAGAGAACAATGGAGGGGATAGGGGCAACCTGTTTGGGGGCCCGTAGAATTGGACCCCCTGGTCCAATGTTCTTCAAACTCGGTTGGTATCTTGGGGAGAGGCTCCAGCAGCTACCCTGCAAGTTTGGAGCCTCTCCCTCCAACCCCCTTTCCTCCATCCCCCAGAATATACCCTATGTTTTTGCCATTGACTTCAATGGCCCATAGGATATAATGGGGCTGAATTGCTGATGAAATTCGGCGGCAATTCGGCAGCAAGCTGATTCAGATCAGAGAATCTGAATCGGCCTGCAGCAGCCCGAAAGGGGTCCAAATGGGCCATTTCCGGGGGTGCATTCGGTTTGTCCGAACCGAATGCACATCCCTAGCCCATAGGATATAATGGGGCCGAATTGCCGCCGAAATTCGGCAGCAATTCAGCGGCAAGCCGATTCAGATCAGAGAATCTGAATCGGCCTGCAGCAACCCGAAAGGAGTCCGAATGGGCCATTTTGGGGGGTGCATTCGGTTTGGACGAACCAAATGCACATCCCTACAACAGTTTTTGGGATGTGCATTCGGTTTTGACGAACCGAATGCACATCCCTTCAACAGAAATAACTTCTGGAAAATATGGCCACTTTGGAAGGTGGACTCTCTGTGGCATTGTATCCCACTGAAGTCTCTCCCCTCCTGAAAGCCTGCCCTCCACAGGCTCCACCCCCCAAATCTCCAGGTATATCCCAACCCAGAGCTGATAAACCTGCCTGAGACCCTGGAGAGCCACTGCCAGTTTGACTCTCGACAGCTTATCCTTCCAAAATCTTGTTTGTCTCTAAGGTGCCACCAGATTCGAATCTAGCTGTTCTACAGGAGACTGGCATGGCTACCTGAGTTCCCTTTTCTCTAGAAATTTCCCAATCCAAAGTGGACAACCCTCCCCGGCCTAAATGGAGGCAATGACTCTGGCTACCCTCTGAAATGTCCATTTGAGTAGATGATACTGTCAGCTAGGCCTCTGTCTAGCCCTGCTGCCATGGGGGTGAGATGACTTTGGAATGTTAACTTTCGATTCTGCTGTGGCTTCACTGTTTCCCTTATCTATGCTTGACCTTCAGTGCCTGGTGTAGTGTTTCTCCTGGGAACGAATATCTGTTAGTTTGGCGGGCTTCTACCTGGCCCCTCATTGGCCCTAGGCCATCAGGGGGTCTCCTTGAATTATGTATAACTGTTTGCTTCACGTGCTTTTGGCCAGTTCTAACACAGGATGTATAAGATATCTGCATACTATCATCTGTCTCAATAAACTTTACTTCTTTGAATGAAAGCTATTGGGCACTGATTGCTGCAGGAGTCTGACAGATCCTGACCTTGATGGACCAATGGTCTGACTCCGTATCAGCTTCATCTGTACCTTGTGTACAAGGAGATGGGCAAGACTAGCACCTAAAACCATGTCAGTTCTCCAAAAGAAACATTCCCAGCTTTGCTGTCTCTCAGGGTCACCAGCAGTGTTCCCTCTAAGCTGGGTTAGTGTGAGCTAGCTCACAGTTTGTTAGCCTCCGGCTCACACATTTTTTGTCTTAGGCTCAGGAAGGAGGGCTCCAGAGCAAACTAATTTATGCAGCAGTCAAATCGCTCACTCACACCTTTCATGCCAGGAGATCACAAAGCAGAATTTTTGCCCACAAGACTCCACAGCTTAGAGGGAGCATTAGTCACCAGCCAAATGCGAACTGCAAAACTGTTTCCATCGGCTGTCACCGGGTCAGGCGGAGCGGAACACAGATTCCAGTGACTCAGAACAATCCACCAGCCTTCCGACCAACATCTTCAGCTATCCGTCCTATACACAAAAGTGTAAAAAAAAATGGAGGTCATTACGAATCTTCAAAGAGCACAATTGCAACAACACCATGGTGGATATCCTTTTTTCAGTAAACAGCTGGGTGCATTTCCACTGAATGGTCTGGCAAGATAACAAAACAGCGGGACAGCTGTAAGTGCCACAAAGTAAAAGGCCTGGGAACTTCTTGACTGAACACCAGGAAGCTTCCCTGCTGCCTCTCTAGGAAATCAATACATGCCTGTTTGGATGGCTATTTAAATAAATATTTCACAGCAAGCGTCTTTTTTTTCCCTGGCAGACGTCACCCCTGTCAGCTAGAACTTTCTTGCCAACTGTCACAGGGCAGGGACCAAGCGGCTGCAGGGAAGAAACTCTAGATGTCAAAACAATCGGAATAGGAAAGAAAAGATTGTAACTGCGCGTGAGGCGGGGGAAGCGCTATGAACGCAGCTCTCGCGGCAGGTCTGAACTGGCTTGACGTGAATGCATCCACACAGGAAAGAAGCCAAATGGTTTTTAATGATGCGATGACTGAAACTGGTCTTGCTTTTAAGGGGATGAAGCCAGAGATTGACATTCTCAACTCTTGCAGAGAACGGGGGCCTGGAGGCCAAGCCCTGTGAGGAAAGGCTGAGGGACTTGGGAATGTTCAGTCTGGAGAAGAGGAGGCTGAGGGGGGACAGGATGGCTCTCTTGAAGTATTTGAAGGGCTGTCCCTTAGAGGAGGGCAGGGAGCTGTTCCTGTTGGCAGGAGAGGAGAGGACTCACAATTAAGGGCGGGGAGGTACCAGCTGGATATTAGGAAAACCCTTTTTGACAGTCAGAGTTGTGCAGCAGTGGAGTCAGCTGCCTGGGGAGGTGGTGAGCTCCCAGTCTTTAAGCAGAGGCTGGACAAACACTTGTCAGGGATGCTGTAGGCTGATCCTGCATTGAGCAAGAGGTTGGACTAGATGGCCTGTATTGGCCCCTTCCAACTTTGTGATTCTATGATAAGCCGCATAAATGCCACCTCTTTTTTGTATTTTTGCATGTGTGTGTGTGTGTATGCCTCTGCCCGGAAGTCATGGCGACATCTGGCGACTCGTACTGGGGCATGGAGGAGGTTCAGAGAAGTGGCTTGATCGCCTCCCTCTGCCTCCCAGCCTTGGTATTGTCTGGAGGTCTCCCATCCAAATACTTGCCAGGGTCATTTTTATGTCTGCCCCTTTATACTTAGCTAATATATCCAACCCGAATCACAGATGGGCCTTTTCCAGAGCCAGATTTGATACTTTTCCATCTGCAGTTCTTTTTGGAAGGTTTCAACGCATCCCCAGGCATTTGAGACTATGCTCATGCCCCTCGGAGTCAATAGAGACCCTTCCCCATATATTATTTCATTGCTCCTATTATGCAGAAGAAAGAGCCCTTTTAATTATGCCCCTGATAAGGTCATTTAGGTTCCAAGGACAACTAGTAATCCAGTCCGAGGAACTTTTGCTGAAATACTTACTGGAGGACAAATCCATGGCAATATCAAGGAAGGTTGCTAAATTTCTTTTTATTGCAATTATAAAGCGTAAGCACCTCCTTAATACTCCTCATGATGTCTCTTCTCTGTAACACTTCTCGATAACCTGGAGATTGTTTTTGATTTTGTATGGTGTTTGACGGGTCTTTGACCGTAATAAACTGATTGATTGATTGATCCTTGCCAGGGTCAGCCCTACTTAACTTCTGACGAGATCGGACTTTCCTGGGCTATCCAGGTTAGGGCATGAATGCCACTTCTGTGGGGAAGGGGCTGACTGCAGGCGGAACTGGGAAAGGCATGAGTTGGTGCATGTAAAAGTCTGAAGGAGGCTGTGGTTTGAACAGGGTGGAGGTGGGAAGGGGAAAGACCTACTCAGATTGTCTCCCCGCCCAAAGAAATCAGCAATGTTGTATTACACCTGATTCGGCTGATGTGAGCTCATACAAGATACAAGATATCAGGAACACAATGAGGGATGTAGGAACTTGTGGGAGATTGGGTTCTTCTCCCAGTGACTGTAAATGACCCAGGTGGGCCCTGAAGATGTTAAGAACATAAAAGAACACAAGAGAAGCCATACTGCATCACACCAATGGCCCATCCAGTCCAACTCTCTGTGTCACACAGTGGCCAAAACCCAGGTGCCATCAGGAGGTCCACCAGCAGGGCCAGAACTCCAAAGCCCTCCCACTGTTGCCCTCCAAGCAGCAAGAATACAGACTGTCACTGTTCCAGACAGAGTGTTCTATCTGTACCATGTGGTTAGTAGCCTCTGATGGACCTCTGCTCCATATATTTATCCAACCCCCTCTTGAAGCTGTCTATGCTTATAGCCGCCGCCACTTCCTGTGGCAGTGAATACCACGTGTTAATTACTGTTTGGGTGAAGAAGTGCCTCCTTTTGTCTGTTCTAAGCCTAATAAGAACATAAGAGATAACATAACTGATCTCCAGATGACAGAGATCAGTTCCCCTGGAGAAAATGGCTGCTTTGGAGGGTGGACCCTGTGGCATTATCGACCACCAAGGTTTCTCCCCTCCACAAACCCTGCCCTCCTGAAGCCCCCCTCCCAAAAAAATCCCCAGGTATCCCCCAACTCAGTGTGGGCGACCCTAGCTGCAAGATCATTACCAACCAAGCAAAGTTAATCTCTGTCCCTAAAACATATTAACATCCAAGCTCTTGGGGGAGGGGCCGGTTTGATAAGTGTGGGTGTCATCTGCGGTTGGGAGAGAAGCCTGGATCGCTTCATACCTCCCCAGAGGAGGAGGACTAGGAAAACAGAACTTTGAGGGCCATAGTCACCTTCCCATGGACTCTAGAAAACCCATGGGATTTCCTTCTGTGCAATGTTTGGGTGAAGTCAGACTGAAAGGGGAGGGCAAAGGAAGATTCATGCAGCGTTCCACAATGCATCCCACAGTCATGGCTTCCCCTCATGAGTCCAAGTTGCCTAGTTTTCAATTATTGAACACATGGGCCCATGAAGCCACATTATACTGAATCAGACCCTTGGTCTATCAAGATCAGTATTGTCTACTCAGACCAGCAGCATCTCTCCAGGGTCTCAGGCAGAGGTCTTTTACATCAGTTACTTGTTGTTGCTCAGTCGAGTCCGACTGTTCGCGACCCCGTGGACCAGATCACGCCAGGCCTTCCGGTCGTCCGCCGTCCTCTGAAGTTTGCTCAACTTCATGTTCGTTGCATCTATGACACTGTCTAACCATCTCATCCTTTGCCGTCCCCGTCTTCTTTGACCTTCAATCTTTCCCACCATCAGGGTCTTCTCCAGTGAGTGCTCCCTTCTCATTGGGTGGCCAAAGTATTTGAGCTTCAGCTTCAGTATCTGGCCTTCCAGGGAACAGTCAGGGTTGATTTCTTTTAGGATGGATTGATTTGATCTTCTTGCAGTCCAAGGGACAAGAGTCTTCTCGAGCACCATAGTTCAAAAGAATCAGTTACTACTTGATCCTTTTAACTGGAGACGCTGCAGGTCGAACCTAGGACCTTCTTCAAGCCAAGCAGATGCTCTACCATTGAGCCACAGCCCGTCCTTTATTTTTTCCCACAGGATTTCTATGCACGGCTTTCTGAGTGACTTCCAACAAAACAGAGAAATGTACCTAAAGAGAACAACAGAAAAGCCATAAATAAGAACATACTATCATATGAGAATAACAAACAATACCAACCTTGATAGAGAAAGTTTATAGTGGAAGAACATTTCAGCATTTGAAACTATGGACTCACCTACCAAACAGGAAACCATACTTTTATTGTCGTGCTACAACCCACGCGGAGACGACAAAATTTCAGCTTCAGTCCATTTGGTCATATATAAATTATGTGTTTGTTTTCCCAGTTGCAATTCAAGGGGGCTAGTAAACAAAAATCTCTGCCATGCATTGAGGGGAAACTAATAACCCAGTTGGCCCTGTTAGCTTTATAGATGGGTTGGGGGGGGATTTTGGAGACATTTGTATACAGTGTATTCGTTTTGGCACTCTGAATGTTAGATGGAGTTGTCAACAGCATGTCAGCCGCATCAATTAATAATCTGCCGATGCCTCTCTTATTCATGTACAGGCTTTTGGGTTCCAGGAGTAATTTGCCCTAAAATAAATCAGTTCCTTCCAACTGAGAATATTGTTGCCATGAATCGGCACAGATGCGAAATGATACAACTTGCCGGATCTCGAACTTAGTTTCACGATGGCCACCCCCACCAGTGGCATCTGAGCCTCTTTATCATTGGCTTTAGCCTGGGAGGACTCATCCCTAAGCTTTTGTACTGTACTCTCCCAAGCACTCTGAGCCTTTTTCATACATCAGGTCCGTCTTTGCACTGTGTGTAGAGTTGCAAACCTCCACGTTGGGCCTGGAGGTCTCCCGCCATTAGGGTTGCTAGCCCCCAGGTCCCCCCGGGGGCTCCCCTACTTTTGGGAGATGGCCAGTGGGGGAAACCCCACCCCCAAACAGGGACATCATTGTGCAATCTTCTGGTGATGTCATCGCACCAGGGACATTGCACAGGGATGCTCTGCTTTTTAAAGGCAAGAAACCATAGAGTTTTGCCCAAAGAACCGAAGTGCCATGTGTGACATCCTGCTGACCCCCTGGAATGCCTTCCAACCTCCCCCCCCCAATGGCAAGGGGACCCAGGAATCCTACACACTATTACAACTGATCTCCAGACCACAGAGCACAGTTCCCCTAGAGAAAGTGACAGCTCTGGAGGGTGGACTCTGTGGCATTAGCAGCCTACTGAAGTCCTTCGCCTCTCCAAACCCTGCTGCCATCCCCAGGATCGACACCCAAATCTCCAGGAAGTTCCCAAGACAGAGTTGGCAACCCTGTGTGATGACTGTTCATGTGGGGGAGAGATAGGACTGCCAAGTCCCCTGCTACCACAGGAGACCCCTCACCCTGAGCTGTGTCCCCCCACCACTACTCGAAAGGGAAGTGGAGGGGAATGAAGAAGATTGAATTTACACCCTGCCCTTCACTCCCCGAAGGAGTCTCAGAGCGACTTACAATCCCTTTCCCTTCCCCTCCCCACAACAGACACCCTGTGAGGTAGGTGGGGCTGAGAGAGCTCTCTCGAGAACTGCCCTTGAGAGAACACCTCTGAAAGAACTTATGAGTGACCCAAGGTCACACCAGCAGGTGCATCTGGAGGAGTGGGGAATCAATTCCAGTTCTCCCAGATTAGAGTCCACACTCCTAACCAGTACACCAAACTGCCAGTGGCCTTGCACTGATGCCACAATGTCATTTCTGGCATGAACTGGGAAGTGACATCACTGGTCAGTCTGACATTCTAGAATTTCCCTCAAAATCCTAGGTAAATGGGAGAATCCTAGAGCATCATGCTGAAAGGGGTGACATCACTTCTGGGGTGGGGCCAGAAGTGACATCACAGTGTATGCGATATACCATTTTTACATGTCTTGCTGGGCTGGCAAACCTGGAGTAAGGCAACTATAAGTTTTATGTGTATTCTTTCTGTTTACCTTGGTCAGGAACACAGACTCTCTTAGAGAAAGGTTGAAAATATAAGCAAAACTCCGATGGGTAAAAACAAAGTTCCATACAGCCTGACAAAGTCCCCTCTGTGTTTAAGGAACAAGTAGGGAAGTTGGAGGGCAAAATCATTTAGATCAGTTGGCTTGCTGTTTGTTTTGACATGAGATGCTTGTTCACCTATTTGCTGAGTTGGCAGAGTACGAGATCCAAGAGAATGAAGCTAAGGAACAAGTAGGGAAGTTGGAGGGCAAAATCATTTAGACCAGTTGGCTTGCTGTTTATTCACCTATTTGCTGAGTTGGCAGAGTACAAGATCCAAGAGAATGAAGTGTAGGTTTACAGTCCATATGCCCTTTCCTAACCACTCACTATTAGTACAATTGCCTGGGGGTCCATTCCTTTCTTTTGTATGCACATAGCTGCTCCCAAAAAAGACAGATGTGAAGGCCCACAGCTAGACCACACAGTTTCTATTCGCAAAGCCCCAGTGTAAATGGCTGTCATCTCCAAATAATGTTGTGGCTCAGGTGAAAAGGGACTGAGCAAATCATGAAGAGCACAGTATTGTGCATCTGCTATGAACTTTCTAGACAGTTTTAGCTTAATCACTGTCTTGTCTCCTCTGAGTTTTCGAGACAAAACTGAGAGGCCTTATAGATCTGTTGTAAGTATATCACAACAACAGAATATATGTGAAGTACTGTGAACACTCTAAAATACTATATAAGCACCCTAAAAAGGGGAGCGGTGGTGCAGGCAGTAAAGAGCCTGCAAAAAAAGTTAAAATTTATCGAGCAGCCACTAGGCTGTTCGAGTCCCGCCGAGGTGAGCTCCCGGCCCTTGTCCTAGCTCCCGCCCACCCAGCGATTCGAAAGCTTGCAAGTAGATAAATGGGTACCTGCCTTAGGTGCAGGGGGGCACCTGCCTTTGGAATGGCGATAGGAAGGAGTGGCGGTGTCGGCGACAGCGGAGCAACCCGGCAATCCAGCGGAGGATGGCGGCGAAACATCAAGCAGGCGAGCAGGGATTGGTCCGAAGGTGCGGCGACGTGACGGCGTGGGCTCGGCCAGAGCCAACCAGGACAGAGGTCGGTGCAATGAGCATCACATAGCAGCAGACAATGGAACCACCCCAGCAGGAGCCGCTACAGAGCCAAGCCAAAGCCACCACGCAGAAGCAGAGGAGAGAAGAGCCGCTGAAGAACAGCTAGCCGGTAGGGTGCCTGGTAGGCATTCCCCTCCCCAATACTGTGTGTGGCCCTAGTTAGAAGCGTAAATTGTACTATGTAAACCGCTCAGAGCCCTTCAGGCATGAGCGGTCTGGAAATCTAAAGTTAAATAAAATAAAATAAATAAAAATAAAAGCCATCAAGTCGCTTCTGACTTATGGTGACCCTATAAATTAGTGACCTCCAAAACACCCTCGTTTTGAATGTTCTCATCATAGAGTTTTCAAGGTAAGAAATTACCAGAAGTGGTTTAACATGGCCTTCTTCTGCACAGTCCTAGCCAGAGTTAGTTGAAGTGGCACTGCTGTTGTCTACGGGAGATCCTCTGCCAGGGCCACCTTCCACTACTGCTGCTGCCACTTCAGGGATTCCTCCACCACCACCCCATCACCACTGGAACTGTCCGTTCTCTTCTGCTGCTGAGGTCATTGATTAGGGATGGAAACAAACCAGCTGACGAACTAAAGTTCATCACAGCCTTTTGCAGGGAGCAGAAAGCAGGGGTTTCCAAACAGCTGAGTAGTGGTCTCCGCAAAAAGCCATGAGGAGCAGAAAGCAGGGGGTTGAACTTTAAATGGCTCACAAACTGATACAAACTGAGTCAGTTTGCAAACCAACCTCTTGGTTCATATGGGTTCATGGTTCAGCCGCAAACCATACACTGAACCAAAAAAATGTGGTTCGTGCCCATCCCTACCATTGATCCTGGAAGGGAGTGGCTACATCTTAGTCTGGTGTCTCAGCTGTGACCACTCCTGGTATTGCCCTCAGTTTCACAGACCCAAACGTCCTCACCACGTCAAGATGCATGTCCAAGAGGGAGGTCTAAATATTAGACACCGTTATGTGTTCATATAGTAAGGTTCTGTGCCATGGAACTCAAACCAAGGTATCATAGGTACAACCAAAAAGAATACTTGTAAATATTTGGAATTCAAAAAAACTCTTTTTACCATTCTCTTGTTGCATGTGAAATCTCCAGTTTGAAAGACGAACATGCAACATTCTAAATATAATAGCTTTAGGTGGGATGGCATCTTTTATACTGATTTTGGCAGGTGTCAATTAACTATCAAAAAGTGAATATCATTGTATGTCAGCTATGCAACACTGTCAGATACTAAATGTCATTACATGTCAGTTATCAAATCCTTTCCAATATACTCAAGTATCAGATCCCAAAGACAGATACTGAATACTCAGCAAATAGTGGATACTCAAATGTTCATAGATTATTTGGTGAATATTCAGCATTAAAATGCACAGAGAAGAATGTTTGGGATGAAATTTGATTCTGCTCAGTTGGAGTCCGATCGACCAGCACACTCATAGCAAATAATTATTGGCTCCACTGCACACCTAAAATTGATTTCCACATAAGCACAGGGTTTTTCCAGAAATGTATATTCAATATTCATAATCCTTTTCCATGCATTCTTTCAATAACACTTCCAATACCCATAAGAATGTAAGAAGAACACAGAAGCCAAGGTTGTCCCCTAACGTTGTCTTCCGCTATGATTGCCAGCCCACCACCACCACCACGCCCGACCCCCCCATTATCAGCTGGCCAGTGGGGGACTTACCAGGAGCAGGAGGGAGGCCCAGACTACATCACCAGTTTGTTTATTTATTTATTTAGATTTCTATCCCGCCCTCCCCGCAGGCTCAGTGACATGACAATGTCAATTCTGGCATGTAACGGAACTGAAATCATCACATCAGCGACATTGTGGTGATGCTCTGAAATTTGGGCAAAAACTCTATGGTAAAAATGGCTTCTACCATAGAGTTTTTGCTTTCAACGGGGGAAGCAAAACCGAAGGCTTCAGTGGCTCACAGACATTTAAACCTAACAGCTGTGTGGCGGACCAGCTCAGCTGTTACATTTAAATGGCTGTGAGCAATTAAACCCTTCGGTTTTGCTCCCCCCTCTTTGAAGCGGCATGGAGCAGAACCAAATTGTTAAATGGCTGCCAGCAATTTAACTCTTCCCAGGTGATCCCTGCTCCCTTTCTCCTGGCCACAGCAAGCCATGGCCAGGAGACAGGGGGAAAGGAAGTCTTTTCCTGGGCAATTCTCCCCTTTCTCCTGGCCCCAGAAGGCCATGGCTGGAAGAAAGGTGGAAGGGAAGTCCCTTCCAGGTCAGTCACTTCCCCCTTTCAGCCACAGCTGAAAATCACTTCAA